>NC_134590.1:83392500-83617500 GCF_037038515.1 Microtus pennsylvanicus
AACCAAACATTTGCTTAAGATAAATTATAAGGAAATTTAGTTTTAACCATTTATTTGGTATGCATATAATCTTAACACTTATTAAAGACTAAGGCAAATTTGTGTACTAATGAGATGGATGAGTATATTTATTTTTACATAAATAATTAAATCTTGGCTTAATGTTTGATACTGCAGGATGGAGAACATCTTCAGTGTTCCTCAGAGTTCATTGATACTTTGATTGTATAATCGCTAATGTTGAGAACCCACTTCTCAGAAACATGTAGTTCAGCATGGTGGAGTGTGTAGGCCTAGTTCAGAGATTGTTGGGAATTCTGTCCTAATTCCAAGCCAAAATTAGTTTGATTTTTCCACCTTCTAAAATTCATAAGTTAGTAACTCAAACAATGTTTAAAATAAAGCATTCTAGCCGGGCGGTGGTGGCGCACACTTTTAATCCCAGCACTTGGGAGGCAGAGGCAGGCGGATCTCTGTGAGTTTGAGGCCAGCCTGGTCTACAGAGTGTGTTCCAGGACTTGCTCCATACATAGCTACTGAGAAATCCTGCGTTGAAAAACCAAACAAAATAATGAATGAATGAATGAATGAATAAGACATACTATCTATCACAATTCAGTCCAAAGACAGACTAATTTGATGCTTGCATGCTTAAGAATAGCAGTTGGGAAGTATTGGGTCTCTTTGTAAGAGATGGTCAACTCTGTGTAATAAAAACACAGCAGCTCAGAATGTTCCATGAGCCAGAGTCTGCACCCAGGTGCTTCAGGCCGGCAGTTGCTTGGCCTGAGTGGCCGGAACAGTGTGCTGTGCACGTTGCCATGACAGGCCACATGTGGGCAACCCTGGCCAGAGTTTTGAATTAATTTAGTTGTGTGACCCCCATGTAAGGTTGTGATCCACTGTGTATGGCAACTGTCCCGGAATACACTGGCGGTGCTGTTAGGTGCTGGTACTTTAACCATGCCCTACTCACTCACCACCCAGCTCAGTTCTCCTGAACTTCATAAACACATGAGCTTCATCTGTCTCCCCCACCACCTCTAGGTCATGAGAAGGGTAGTTAGCTGGGGTGTGTTTGGAAAAGCTGGGCACTGAGGGCAGAATCTCGAGCATCCCAAGGATGCACAAACCCCGTTTCCTTTCCTACAAATACCCACAGCTAAAAGGAACTCACCAAGGCCAGCTGGCCTGGGTCTGAAAAAGCATGGGATAAAACCGGACTTGCTGAACATAGTGGACAATGAGGACTACTGAGAACTCAAGAACAATGGCAATGGGTTTTTGATCCTACTGCTCGTACATGCCTGGGTGAGCCTAGGCAGTTTGGATGCTCACCTTACTAGACCTGGATGGAGGTGGGTGGTCCTTGGACTTCCCACAGGTCAGGGAACCCTGATTGCTTTTGGGGTTGATGAGGGAGGGGGACTTGATCGGGGGAGGGGGAGGGAAATGGGAGGTGGTGGCGGGGAAGAGACAGAAATCTTTAATAAATAAATAAATTAAAAAAAAATAAAAGTGGCTCTTGATTTCCATGCAGTGGTGAACAGTCTCTTCGTGTTGGTTGGCCGGTGTGCGCTGGAATGCCGGCCTTAGTTTCTGAGTGCTGCCCTTGGGATTTTTGTTGTTTGTTTGTTTGTCTTGTCACTTAGTAGCTTTATCCTTTGCCCTAAAGGGATGTGGGAGGGACTTGGCCAAAGTTACTTAAATGCAAAGGGTCTAACCTTCATTCTCCAGTGCTTTGTACCGAGAGAAGGCTCACCTTCCTGGGGCGCCCATTGACAGGATTCTAGAGTGTGTCCCACGGAGCACTGAAATACCTGCAGTTGGAGGAAGCTTAACAGTGTTGTTCCCTGAAAGAAAGAGTGATTCACAAACGCGCTCTGTTAGCCTGCTGTTGGCATGGGTTTGTCTGTAGTCATTGAATTCGCGTCAAACAGCCTTGCAGATAAACCCCATTTCTCTGGCCCACCCTGTTAGTGCCAATTTCTCCTTGCAATGTCTCTATCCCTTGTAATAATCAAATAACAACAACAAATAAGGAACAGGACCTAAGAACTAGCCCCTGCTTCAGACTTCAAACCAACCTCTTTCTTGTTGTCCAAAAAAATAAGGACCAAAATGAAAAACAAAACAAAACCTGTGGGGGACAGCTCTCTGCTGTTGTTTGTTGCGGGCCCAGGGCCTGGTAACTATCTGCAAGGCTGTTGTAATGATGTTAATCTATTTTAATGGAAGTGAAATGTGATATCCCGTGGTTTACGATGCACGTTGTTTATGGCTGCAGTGCCTGATTCTGGGTTTCTTCCACAGATAAACTTCTGCACTGGAGGGGCCTGTCCTCCCCTCGGTCTGCACACGGAGCTCTAATCCCCACGCCTGGGATGAGTGCAGAATATGCCCCGCAGGGTATTTGTAAGTTGAATGTTATCTCTTCTACAAATATACCAATGTGTGTAGAGTTCCTGAAAATGGTCCTTACTTTTCAGTACTGGAGGGAGTCTCCCCCAACATAGACAGGTACCCTACATGTGCTATTTCATTACTCGCTTGGCACCAGCTCTCCTTACCCGTTCGTAGTCCTGAGAGTGCCTTTCCCTCCCCTCGCATTGCTTTCCTCACGGGAGACCCTGAGCTGACAGCAGCTCGTCCCTGGGGGCTTCTCCCTCGGGTCTTGCCTGGCTCCATAGCTGGTAGCTGGTACATTCCTGTGTTCACAGCCCATCTTACTGGACATTCACTACTATGGCCTTGTAGAGGCTTCGAATTGTTTGGCAGTGCATCACTAGCAGGGGTCAGGACCACAGGCAGCTTACAGTTACTCCCGAGATAGTCTAATGCATGTTACTTATGCATTCGCATGTGTATCTGGACATGGTATATTTATAGATACATGTGGTTATTATATATGTATATATATGCATACAGATACACAACAATATACTTGTTTTTCTCCTTATTTTAGAGAAAATATGCCCAGAAATGTAGGTGAAATGTAGCGAGCCCACTGCCGCTTCCCACACTCATGCTTCCACCAACATAACTTCTGTAGTGGGGACCTCTTTACGAAAGTCAGATTTATTCATTTATAATCTATGAATATATTCATATATCATCCTGAAAGATGTTTTAGTAAGCACTTCAGTTTTCTTCTCTGGTTAGAAGTATGTGGTTATGAATCACACATGGCCAAAATATTTGAAGGGAGAATTGATTCTACCCCAAACACATACACAAAAAAAGCAGGTTCAAGATAAAGAGAAATAGCATCTAATGTTTATTTTCAAGACAACAACAACAACAACAAAACACTGAGGCTGTGGGAAGAAAAAAAGGACAGGAAAGAGCATAACAAAGTATAAGATTCAAAAGCCCAGGCTGTCAGTGAGGCTTCCTTTCCTGAGAGGGTCACCAGCCTTACCCATCCTGTGAACGGTGCCATAGGGCAGGACGTGCACCTCCACAGCAGATTCAAAGCCACTTGTTTATTTTCTTACTCACTCCTAGGTAATCCCAGGTAACAGGGAACCGTTGTAAGATTTCACAAGCCCTTGAGTCCTGAGGACTGAGAGTGTTGGTAAAAGCACCCTTCTCTCCTCCCCCTCCAAGCTGGGCCCCAGTCCGAGTTAGGTCACTGCAGAGAGTTTAGGAGGTGACTTCACAGATTCTAGTCCCTGCCCGCCATCAGGGGTGCGTGGGGCCTGCACTTGGCTGTGGAAACACAGTCACCCTGGGAAGGGAGACTGAGTGGGGCAGTGGAGGGTGGAGTCGGAGAGGTCAAAGCCGGACACGGAAGTCCTTCCTTCCCTCGTCCCGCCATTCACAGCACACTTGTAATAGCAGAGGAGCAATCAGACGACGGTATGTGCCAATGGACTGTGGGCTCCAGAAAGCTCTAGGACAAGCTAGTGTTCCTCCTCAACTGCATGGACTGTCCTTGGCTTTCAGAGACCCGTGGTCTCCTTGGCTGTGAAATCATTAACAGCGGCTTAGAATTTCCCCATTTGCCTCTGTTGCCAAAGTCTGGGTTGAAGTTGCCATGGACCTTCTTTCCAAGCTGTGCTGGGAGTGTAACGCGGTTAGTTACACACACACACACACACACACACACACACACACACACACACACACACAATTAATCACACCCGGCGGTAATGGAAACCTGCATGCTGGACCCGATAGATTACACCTGGCTATGTGTGCATCTGCTATTTTAGACCCAACCATTCTTAAAAGGTCCTGTTTTTAATGCTCATTTTACATGAAGGAATCCCAAGGCCCAGGGAAATTTCATTTGTTGGGCACCAAGTCACAAGCTGGGAAATGCCATTCAAGGCCCTATCACAGACCTCCTTGCTGTTTCCAGTCGTGAGGCCGCAGTCACATGACTTTTCACTTCAGTGATACATTTAGAAACGGAGACTGTTCTCACAAAACGAAGTAAAATACAAGTCAGTAAGTAGATAGGCTAAACAGCTGGGTTTAACCCTTTCAGTGCCTTGGGTTCTTGTACCGGCGAGGGGCAGGGCTCCGTTTATTGCTCTAAATCAAAACAATCCTGGTAAATGCCCAATGAAGCTCTCAGAGTGAGAAGTTGATTCTCATCAGAGTAAATGAAGAATATTATTATATTTTACACATCAATAAATCAATGTAGCCCTAATTTTGCCGTGCAGGAAATCAATTCTGGTCTTTCTAAACCATCAAAGATGTTATGAACAAAGTAATTTCACAAATTACGGCGAGCAACACATTTATTGATGACTGCAGTTTAGGAATTTAGAATCTGTGAGCACTGTAATATAATGTGGTGTGCCAGCATGAGCCGCGTGAAACACAGATTATATGGTGAAATTGTAATGCATCGTTTGCTATTAGTGGACTGGTAATAATTACCAGTTTCAGAGCGGCTCTTTCCATGTAATCTTTAGTCTCGATCGTAACACCCTTCTCATTGACATTATGATTACACTAGCTGCCCCTCATGATCTAGAATATCTAGTTGATGGGAATATAGAATGCAATAGTGAAAAACTGTATGTTGTGTGCTCGTTACAAGATCAAAGCCGTTTTCTCTAACCTGATGTATGAGAGGGGAAGGCCTGCACCATAGCGTTAACGCCCTGTAACATAATCACATAGCTGCCTCGGAAAAACATTTTCCTTTCTTAGGAAGCGAAATAAAACGGACCTTCCTTAAGCCTCTCGGAAACTCATGGATGAGACGCTGGGTGTGGCTTTGATCAGGGCCATCACAGCGCATCTGAAACTGCCCTTGCTAATTATGGGTCCATCCCCAGGCTTTAAGAGACTATGGGGGTCAAATATGATTTTAAGGCATTTGGAGTGACGAAAGTGTTAAGGATTTGCTTCAGCCAACAAAGCTCCTTGGTTACCCAATTCTGATTGCCAGGCTAAATATATGATAATGACCCAGAGTCCTGGGGCGGCCAAGGAGAAAGCCATGGAGGGCCGCAGTGGTTGGAACCAGATTTTTTCCCCCTGCCTATTTAGGACCCAAGTCATTGTTCAATAACAACAAAAAAATTATGAAAATACTCTCAATGAAGCTTTTTATTTCCCTTTGAAGAAAAGAGGCAAACAAAAATAGGCAGATAATGTGATTCTAATGTCAGCATTTTCTTTCAAAATCTCTCTGCCTTTCTTCCTCCTTCTACATTAGACAAATGTTTGAAACCTAATTTTGGTATCTTCCCATCTAATCTTGTTAAAGAGATTTCCCCAGGAGTGGGCTATATTGAGTGAGATTATAAATGCATTGTAAAGTAAATTGCAAGGGCAGGGCAGGAGTCCATTATTTAGACAAGTGCTTGAGCGAGGCTGGCTTGTTTTGGAATATGAGTGTTTGGGGCTCCTCAGAAGACCTTGGCAGCTTTTCTTTCTGACTTGCTAAATGGAGGAATCCTATAATTGATGAATTCCTCATGCCCACTCCTTAGCTCCCTGGTGAGTCTTGCCCATTGAAAAAGTTACTTACAAATGCTAGCCATGGGTTTAAGGGCCCCTTCTCATTTAGGGAGAAAGTGTATTTCTCAGTTATATTTTAAGCACAGTCTTTTTTATTTTTATTTTTTAATCCCTGGGCCATCAGCTATTCTCACCCTTGTCCCTAGGCCGCTGTCTCTTCTAGATTTTTTTTAAGGTTGCAATCGCCTGGTTAACTCTTGATTAGCTCCGTTCATATACTCCATTTATGTGTGCACACATATAAGCATATACGGGAATATATATTTAAGTTGAACTATCAGGGGAAAAAATGAATGATTTTTGTGAAGTAAAGTTGGCCCCCTCTTTGCCAAAGTGGCATTTACCCACTCTGGGGTTCTTTTCAGTAAGAGAGAAATAACATGACTTGAGCAGGCCCCTCTCCAGACAGCTTGGCTCCTGGCCAAAGAGTTGACTAGCTGAACTGTATCTTTCTGTTTCTTTCTCAACCAGAGCCGAGTCTCAGCCGAGGGCGCAGGATGTTGTATAATTTGGTTCACGTTGTTAGCCTCTCAAAATAATGAGGAGGAGGCTAGGGTGGCATTGCTCAGCCTGCTGCCTGTCACCGTGCTGGCTGCCTTCAGTGCCCCTACCACCAGTATGCCGGGGCTGCCCAAGTTGGCACCAGCCACTCCTAACTTCCCTGTGCCCTCTTTTGTGGCGCTGCAGCAACCTCCTAAGGATTCAATACAGCTTTTCATTTAATTCAGAATTAAATTTTTCTTTGGAGATTTTAATCACAACATCCCCTTGAGGTTAAACATGGGTGTCCTTATAGGATGGTGTGGAACTTACACACCGGCTGGGATAAGAAAAGGTTGCTGCTCTCTCTTCTTCTAAAGCCTTTTGGGGGTCTCCTGTCATGTTAACAAAACCAAGAATTCATGTGTGTTTCCTCCTAGGCAGTGTAGGACCAGAGAATTGTATTCATTTGACCTCGCCTTTTTGTTATCTCTGTGCGGCGATTGCCTAGGGAGAAAGTTAAGTTCACCTATAGCCTATAGCAGGAGGAGGACCACAGGAGTTAGGGAGCGAAAGTTCTCTGAGTGAAGTCTAGTGGGCTCTGGCCTTGGCCTTGTCCCACTGCCCTATTCAACCAATGAGACAGCGGCACAGGCGTGAAGTGACTTGCCCACACCACAGCAAGTAGGGTGGGGGTATTGAGAAGACATTTGCTGGGGACCCTGGGATGTAGTGCTCCTGTATCAGATCCTGAAATGGGCGGGGCTTTATGCAATAGGGCTTGCATGCAGAATTCTTAGAACGGAGTTAAATGTTGTGAAAATCAATTTGACAAAGATTTGTTGGGCACTGGATGTGGAGGACTCATGAAGGGGTGGGTGGGTGAAGGCGAGGCTTGAGGGGGTGGGGCTAGGAGAGGCCGAATATTGGGACGGGAATGAATAAGCGGTTGCTGATGCCTGCCTCCGTGATTCAACATTGATGTTGGTGTTGTGTTATTTTTGCAGGTAAAGATGAGCCCAGCAGCTACACATGTACGACTTGCAAACAGCCATTCACCAGTGCATGGTTTCTCTTGCAACACGCACAGAACACTCATGGATTAAGGATCTACTTAGAAAGCGAACATGGAAGTCCCCTGACCCCGCGGGTTGGTATCCCTTCGGGACTAGGTGCAGAATGTCCTTCCCAGCCACCTCTCCATGGGATTCATATTGCAGACAATAACCCCTTTAACCTGCTAAGAATACCAGGATCAGTATCGAGAGAGGCTTCCGGCCTGGCAGAAGGGCGCTTTCCACCCACTCCCCCCCTGTTTAGCCCACCACCGAGACATCACTTGGACCCCCACCGCATAGAGCGCCTGGGGGCGGAAGAGATGGCCCTGGCCACCCATCACCCGAGTGCCTTTGACAGGGTGCTGCGGTTGAATCCAATGGCTATGGAGCCTCCCGCCATGGATTTCTCTAGGAGACTTAGAGAGCTGGCAGGGAACACGTCTAGCCCGCCGCTGTCCCCAGGCCGGCCCAGCCCTATGCAAAGGTTACTGCAACCATTCCAGCCAGGTAGCAAGCCACCCTTCCTGGCGACGCCCCCCCTCCCTCCTCTGCAATCCGCCCCTCCTCCCTCCCAGCCCCCGGTCAAGTCCAAGTCATGCGAGTTCTGCGGCAAGACGTTCAAATTTCAGAGCAACCTGGTGGTGCACCGGCGCAGCCACACTGGTGAGAAGCCCTACAAGTGCAACCTGTGCGACCACGCGTGCACACAGGCCAGCAAGCTCAAGCGCCACATGAAGACACACATGCACAAGTCGTCCCCCATGACGGTCAAGTCCGACGACGGCCTTTCCACCGCCAGCTCCCCGGAACCTGGCACCAGCGACCTGGTGGGCAGCGCCAGCAGTGCGCTCAAGTCAGTGGTGGCCAAGTTCAAGAGTGAGAACGACCCCAACCTGATCCCAGAGAACGGGGATGAGGAGGAAGAGGAGGACGATGAGGAAGAAGAGGAAGAGGAGGAAGAGGAGGAGGAGGAGCTGACGGAGAGCGAGAGGGTGGACTATGGCTTCGGGCTGAGCCTGGAGGCTGCGCGCCACCATGAGAACAGCTCTCGGGGTGCGGTGGTGGGCGTGGGCGACGAGGGTCGCGCCCTGCCCGACGTCATGCAGGGCATGGTGCTCAGCTCCATGCAGCACTTCAGCGAGGCCTTCCACCAGGTCCTGGGCGAGAAGCATAAGCGTGGCCACCTGGCCGAGGCCGAGGGCCACAGGGACACTTGCGATGAAGACTCGGTGGCCGGCGAGTCGGACCGCATAGACGATGGCACTGTTAACGGCCGCGGCTGCTCCCCCGGCGAATCAGCTTCGGGGGGTCTGTCCAAAAAGCTGCTGCTGGGTAGCCCCAGCTCGCTGAGCCCCTTCTCCAAGCGCATCAAGCTGGAGAAGGAGTTTGACCTGCCCCCAGCCGCGATGCCCAACACTGAGAACGTGTACTCGCAGTGGCTCGCTGGCTATGCGGCCTCCAGGCAGCTCAAAGATCCCTTCCTTAGCTTCGGAGACTCCAGACAATCGCCTTTCGCCTCCTCATCAGAGCACTCCTCGGAGAACGGGAGCTTGCGCTTCTCCACACCGCCCGGGGAGCTGGACGGAGGGATCTCGGGGCGCAGCGGCACGGGAAGTGGAGGGAGCACGCCCCATATTAGTGGTCCGGGCCCGGGCAGGCCCAGCTCAAAAGAGGGCAGACGCAGCGACACTTGTGAGTACTGTGGGAAAGTCTTCAAGAACTGTAGCAATCTCACTGTCCACAGGAGAAGCCACACGGGCGAAAGGCCTTATAAATGCGAGCTGTGCAACTATGCCTGTGCCCAGAGTAGCAAGCTCACCAGGCACATGAAAACGCATGGCCAGGTGGGGAAGGACGTTTACAAATGTGAAATTTGTAAGATGCCTTTTAGCGTGTACAGTACCCTGGAGAAACACATGAAAAAATGGCACAGTGATCGAGTGTTGAATAATGATATAAAAACTGAATAGAGGTATATTAATACCCTTCCCTCACTCCCACCTGATGCCCCCCCTTTTCACCTCTTCCCATTGTCCTCCAGCCCTACTCCCTGTAGGATTTTTTTCTAGTCCCATGTGATTAAACAAACAAACAAGCAAACAACAGAAGTGATGGAAGCTAAGATGATTGAGAGTGCTTGTCACCAGCACACCTGGTTTTGGGTTTTGTTTTTTCTTTTCTTTTTTTTCCCTTTTCTTTCTTCTTTTGTTGTTTTAAGTTTCTTTATGTTCTCACCGTTTGAATGCATGATCTGTTTGGGGCAATACTATTGCATTTTACGCAAACTTTGAGCCTTTCTCTTGTGCAATAATTTACATGTTGTGTATTTTTTTTAAACTTAGACAGCATGTACGGTATGTTATGGCTATTTTAAATTGTCCCTAATTCATTATGAGCAAACACGTTGCTGTTTCCAGTTCCGTTCTGAGAGAGTGAGAGAGAGAGGGGAAAACGAAACAAACCATGCTGCATAATTATGTAATACATATCATGTACAGGTTTATTTTATAATGGAGGGAAAACAGTGTTTGGGTTCACAAACCCTCTACAGACAGAACAGAGCGCACTAGGGAAAAAAAGGATGTGCTAAATGTCTGTCTCTAAAGGGTTGCATGTATTAATTGGAGAGGGGAAAAAAGGCCTTGAATTGACAAATTAACAGGAAAACAAGTTTTATTCTATCATTTGGTTTTAAAATATGAGTGCCTTGGATCTATTAAAACCATGTTGATGGTTCTTTCTGCTTGTTATAAACTTGTAGCTTAATTCAGCATTGGGTGAGGCAATGAGCTTTAGGACCTAGCTTGTGGTTCTCTTGACAACACTGGCTACCTAAAATGTGACCCACTATGTCCCAGTTAATCCTCATCTTTTCCCTCGACTTGAACTTTGTGAACAGAACTGATTATACCAGTATAAAAGCTACTTTGCTCCCGGTGAGAGCTTAAAAGGAATGGGCTGTTTTGCCTAAAGTTTTGTTTCATTCTTTCTAAATGATGATGAAATTGAATGTGAAGTACGCAAAGGCCCTGGAAGGTGGTGAAATAACAGTAGGAAGGAGCTGTCTAAAGTAATGCATTTAATGACGTTCTGGCACCAAAAGAAATAGATGCAGACCCACATGGTTGTCAAGTGGACAATCGAACGATACACTTAAGATCTTTTAGACTGTATTCAAAAGAAGAGGGTGTCGCAGTGTGACAGAGGGACACACACAACCAGTGATTCCTAGCACGGTGTGGCACTGCTCGCCATGTTAAACTAGAGCAGGTATATAAGCTAATAGTGATACAATGATGATTAACTATGAATTGTTAAGACGTACATTTAATGTGACATTCTTCAAAAGGAAGAGAAAGAGTTTTAAGAGCAGCAGCATCTGTGTCTGTGCTCCCTAAAAGTTGTCCTGCGTTCCTTTCCATACACTGTGTGCTATTTGTGTTAACACGGGAGACGATTCATTGCTTTTCATTTTATTTGATTCCTTTTTCTTTTTTTTCTGTTTCTTTCCTTTTTTTCCTTTTCTTCTTTTTTTTTTAAATTAAGCTAGCATCTGCCCCAGTTGGTGTTCCAATAGCACTTGACTCTGCCTATGATGCCTGTATCTTTTTCTCTAATCAGAGATACAGAGGTTGAGTATAAAATAAACCTGCTCAGATAGGACAATTAAGTGCACTGTACAGTTTTCCCAGTTTACAGGTCTTTATTAAGGGAAAAGTTGCAAGAATGCTGAAAAAAAAATTGAACACAATCTCATTGATGAGCATTTAAAAAATTTTTAAAAACTAAAAAAAAATACAAAAAAACAAAAATCAAAAAAAAATAAACAAAAAACTTTGCCAGCCATTTACTTGACTAATGAGCTTACTTACTTGGACGCAACATTGCAAGCGCTGTGGATGGACAAAGAACACACTTAACATAGAAATGAATGATGCTTTCGCTTCTACAGTGCAAGGATTTTTTTGTACAAAACTTTTTTAAGTATAAATGTTAAGAAAAAAATTTTTAAAAAGACACTTCATTATACTTAGGGGGGAACAGCATTATAGGGTTCCATTGTCTTGGTGGTGTTGCAAGACCTGTTATCCATTTTAAAACGGTAGTGGAAATTCTCTGCCTTGGATCACACCCCGCTCTTCAGGTTGTACAAAAACATCCATGGGGAAAGGTTTAAGATTCTATAGTACTTAAATATAGGAAAATGCACACTCATGTTGATTCCTATGCTAAAACACATTTATGGTCTTTTTTCTGTATTTCTAGAATGGTATTTGAATTAAATGTTCATCTAGTGTTAGGCACTATAGTATTTATATTGAAGCTTGTATTTTTAACTGTTGCTTGTTCTCTTAAAAGGTATCCATGTACCTTTTTGGTAGTAGAAAAAAAAAAGACAGGCTGCCACAGTATATTTTTTTAATTTGGCAGGATAATATAGTGCAAATTATTTGTATGCTTCAAAAAAGGAGAGAGAGAGAGAGAGAGAGAGAGAGAGAGAGAGAGAGAGAGAGAGAGAGAGAGGTGACACTGTACCGAGAAGCCATACAATGGCTGTTTGGGGACCCTGCTAGAGTGTCACACGGATGGCTGTCATAGGTGTACATATCCTTTTTCTCCTGCTCTGCCATGCTGTATGCGGCACCGCAAGCTAATAGCGTTGGTTTGTTCTGTAGTGTGCTTTTGCCCCTCTCCCCCCGTCACCCACCCCCCAGCATCTCCACCTTCATATGCAGTAAAAGAAAGAAAGAAAAAGAAAAGAAAAAAAAGGAAAAAAACAACAACAATGTTTTGCAGTTTTTTTCATTGCCAAAAACTAAATGGTGCTTTATATTTAGATTGGAAAGAATTTCATATGCAAAGCATATTAAAGAGAAAGCCCGCTTTAGTCAATACTTTTTTGTAAATGGCAATGCAGAATATTTTGTTATTGGCCTTTTCTATTCCTGTAATGAGAGCTGTTTGTCGTAACTTGAAATTTTATCTTTTACTATGGGAATCACTATTTATTATCGCTTAGATGCCCTGTTCAAAACAGAGGCACTTAATTTGATCTTTTATTTTTCTCTGTTTTTATTTTTTTTTATTTGGATGACCAAAGGTCATTACAACCTGGCTTTTTATTGTATTTGTTTCTGGTCTTTGTTAAGTTCTATTGGAAAAACCACTGTCTGTGTTTTTTTGGCAGTTGTCTGCATTAACCTGTTCATACACCCATTTTGTCCCTTTATTGAAAAAAATAAAAAAATTAAAGTACAATGTAAGCTTCTTGTGTCCTCATTTGACACACTCTGTAAATTACTTGCAACAAAATAACAGGTTTGAGAGAAGGCCAGCCTGTCTTTTTCAGAATTATTTCTATGGGCATTTTGATGTGTGTATTCTACCCTAAAGGAGCATATACTTACTATATTAATAGACATACCTCAAGCCATGGAAGTAGTTTTAGGCATTACAGTTTTAGACGAATTGAAAAGTGATTTCTGTGTACTGTTCAAAACATCTGCTCTGTCCCTAGCAGAATGCACTAGGTACCTGTGAGCCCGGGAGCAGCCCACTTACTTCCTTTGGATTCTCTGCTGTGCTCGTGTGTCTCAAAGTCCTTCCTGTTCTCCCGCTATTTCCCTATCGTAGAGTGTGTTGCCAAAGAAGGGGTCCTTAAACAAGTAGCTCCCTTATTTTCGCTGAGTGACCTCTTATAATAAACATGACTCTTTGCCTCAACCCTAAAATTCCAGAAACAAAGGCAGCAGATAGATTAAATCTGTTAAACAGCAATAAGATGAGGGGAGGAAAAGGCTAGGAAGAGCCGAGTGGAGGCCAGCAACCAGAGTTGGCTAGACCAAGCCACATCTCCAGAAGCCGCTGCTGGGCTCCTAAGATGCATCATGGTTTGCCTTGTGATTCTGAAATTCTATGGTCTGAACGTGCCACAAGTGTGTGTGTGTGTGTGTGCGTATATATGTATATACACATACATACATACATATGTATACATTTATCAAAAGTTCTACCTTGCTGGTGGCAAATGAGGGTAGATAACCCTTCGATTAATTATCTTTTCATACTTTGCAATGGCTTGAAAGACAGGTTAGGTCTGTGTTAAAAATCCTCTCCTTAGAAATCTGTGTTGTCGGTTTTCCAGCTACTGTGTGTTGTAGCATCAACCTGCCTTATGATATAGCACATGCCTTTGTGGTACTGTCTCCCCGTCTCCAGTGTAGATGGATGGATCCGACAGTGTTCTTAGTTTTGTAAAAACCCACACAAAAGCTGTCCTGTTGTCTTCTCGTGGTAGCATCTTTGTCGCATAGGTCTTCCCTCCTGGTGACCGCCAAGTGGCCTTTTATACGAGGCCAGAAGAGTTTGGTCTTTTTAAGTAGAAAGTGAGGTATTTGGCTTTTAATTTTATTTATTTTTTAAGCCAGTTTGAGTGGGATAAGGGGACTTCACTGGGAGACATTTGGAATTGGGGGGAGGGTCAAGCACCTTGGGAAAGTTGGTCTTTTTTTTTTTTTTCAGTAAACTGAGGGAAGAAATCTGTGTTTTCTGGGTACCAAACTGATTCCAGAGCAGATGGGAATATGTCCCTGCACCCTGTTGGCTGTAGAGGGTGGTGGCTTCTTCCCCATATTAGATGTCCATGCAGCTTCTGTGGGTCCCCATTGTGCTGTCCAGGGGAGTCGGCGTGCAGCTGTGCAGATTTTATATACAGTACTTATTTTAATTCCTCGGTATATGATGCTCTTAGCGTAATTAGATTTTGCATCCTGACAGACAGAATTAATGGTGGATCCAGTGTCCTCATAGGTTGAGATCTCTTAAATCAAACTGGGGATGGGGAGGGGTGTAAGTATCTGGTGATAAATCACAGATTATGCTTGATTTACATGGTCCCAAAGTTAAATAAATTTGTTGGGAGACAGCTTCTTCAGGTTACTTCCTCTTGTGACTTATTACAACCCTTTGATAAAATATTATTTCTGACGCTCTGTGAGCGGAGGGAGCATGAAGACTTGGACACCAAGAATAGGACTTCTAAGGGACATTTTCTAGCCTGAACCCAAACATTTTAAATTGTACTAGAGAGGAATTTAAAAAAATTTCCTACCACATAACATGAATTACTGGTAGATCTTTGAAGGAGGAAGTACCAAGACTGTCCATTATCACTGAGAATTCACGTTGAGCTTTGGAAAGTCTTGACATGCCAGTAGAATGTTATCTGTGCACGTGAACTCCTGATGCCTGGGATGCTCCCAAGGGAATAAACAAAACAAAGAGACCTCCATTTGGGAAAAAAAAACAACTTAATAAGCAGGAATACAGCAAATTCTAGCCCCTATAAATGTTTTCAGTATGTGTCTGTCCTTCCTGGGATCACTTGCTATCTTCTCATTTACGGTCTTCAGAAAGACCGAATCCGGCACATTTTAAAGGTTGCTCAGAAGTGGGGTGAGCATTGCCATTTGTTGTGTATCAGCCGTGGCAGGAAGTGTGAAGTAGTTGATTCTCCTGCCCCCTCCCCGCCCACACCAGGGCATTCAGTGGCTAGAACTGTTTATCTAAATACCATGTTTTGTATATATATGCAATAGACCCATATTGTGAATATCCATGAGGACTGAAGTGAGAACTCAGGGAAGGGTGGACTAGGTATCCTTTCAACTGGGAAAGAAGGAAACAAGGTGATTTCTTCACAGACACTGGGCTTGGCTGGAAGACACCAGGATTATTTGGGACCAACCCAAAAAGAACCTGAGAAGCCCCTGGGATGGTCTTGACCACCTCCCCCTTCCCTCTGAGAGTTAGGGAGGAAATGCTGTGTCTTCTGGTTTTGTGATCCTTTCCACACCCAAGCATGGTTGCTGATGGCTGTGTTCTCTGTGTTCTTTACCACGGAATTTACTCATTGTCCCCTGGCCTGGCGTGATAGGGAACTTTTTTCTATTTTTATGTTGTAGAAATTTTGCTGCGATTGATAGCGTTTTCAACCTACTTGGGAAATTATTTTCTTGAGACAGCACTAGCTTTGAAAAAGCATGATCTCTCCTTAGCAAATCTTCCTAAGCATCGCCTGAGGCGTTCCCAGAACTTTTTTTTTTTAAGAAGTGGACACTAGACCGACTGCATAGGCTGTGCTCCAGAGCTTGCTACCCCTGCAGACTGCAGACGTGGCTGGTTGGCCATTCACTCTGGCTATCTCGCATCTCATTATCCTGTCAGCCCACTGTTTCATTCACTGTAGCACATGACCATGGAGTCAGTCTTTGGGGAAGGAGTCTGGCCTGTTTCTAATTCCCTGTGTCATCTGTCATGGGAGCAGCAGATCCCTCCCTCCCTCCCAAAGGGGACTAGGAGCCAATCCAGTTCACAAGGGTCATTGTACTAAGTAACCAGACTTGGCTGAACACAACTCAGCGATTGATCCAAATACTCTTTTTTTCTTCTCTGTCACATGGCAAAAACTATGTCAGGAAGGCACCATGAATCTACCAGATTTTTCACAGAGACAATGAAAAAAAAAGAGAGAGACAAATTAAACAGTTTCTCTTAAGCAGAACCTCCTCCCCTCCAGGTCCCTGAAGGGCTGGGTGAGTTTTTAAATAACCAGGAATATGGTATATGTGTATGGTGTGCTTTGTCTACTAGGGCTTTAAGTAGTGGGTCAGACAAAAAGGTTTGGTGGGACATCCCCTGAAAAGGCCTCAAGGGCAGTGCTAACACTGGGCCAGGGACAGGATCCCCCAGAGTCCACCTGGTCTCCACTGCTGGGGGGGGGTGGTATGTGGAAACACAGCTGAGCTCCAGACCCCAGGCCTCCTGCCTCATGGAGTCAGGGGAGAGGAGGCCCCAGGCCCCTGCTTCAGGTCACCATGGCAACGAGGCCTGGAATGCCACAGTGCTAGCCTTCATCCCCAGCACATCTGGACTCTCAATTCTGTTGCTTCAAGGCAATGCCCACAGAGGGTGGGGTGGGGGGAGCCTGGAGGAACATCGCCACTGCCCTCCCTTCACCATCGCCTTCCCTGGGACCAAAAAAACAAAACAAAAACACAAATAAACAACAACAGCAACAACAAAAAAACCCCCCACATGTCTGAAAGAAGCTCCAGGCAGTTTGGGTGCAATTTGAGGGCGACTTTTTGGTTTTCTCCTCAGAGATTTGTTCACCTCTTGTAACTCGTTGGCTGCTTTGACGTTGAACTGGATGACATTTCATGTTTTTGTTGAGCTGCTTTCACATCAATTTTGATTTTTTTGTTTCCTTATAATTTCATTATCATTTTAAGAAACCGTCTCCCTTCCCTCGCCCCTCTCCCCCTATCCTTGACCGAAGGACTGTTTGCTGCCAAGTTTTCCCAGTCGTAAGGAACAGTGTTTCCTTCCAGGTGTGTCCCAAGTTCAGTAGGCCTTCCGTATGATGGGTTAGGGAGTCTGGGTCCTTCGGGTGACGAGGCGGGAGGTGTGGGAAATCACCTCAGAGGTGGACGTGTCCAGGGAGGGAGAGATTACGTTAGAGATGGTGCCAGTGGCTCACCCTGTGGTTGATGTAAGTCGTAATTTTGAAAAGCTAGCAAGAGAACAGAAAAATCACCAGGCCAAGTCACACCTGTGCTCTTTTTCCTTCCTCTGTCTCCAACCTCTTTGCAGGTTCTTCACACACCCCCATTCGGCGTAGTGCCCAGAGAGCTCAAGATGTGTGGCAGTTTTCGGATGGAAGCTCAAGAGCCCTTAAGTTCTGAGAAACTTTGAAGCCCCCAGGGGCGGGGTGGACATGTGCCGCCCAGCCGATGTCAGCGTGGCCCGTCATCCTGCTAGTTTGTGACGTTCTCTGACAGTAACCCTTCACGAAGCTGTTGTGCGAAGACAAGAGTCCTGCCGAGTCCTTCCAGCCTGGGCCTGCAGTGCCATTTTATTTATATTTTTTAATAAAAAGTAAAAACAAAAAAACAGACCCACATTGGAACAGTGCACCCGTCCCATTAGAGGGCCCCCGGACCGCCGCTGTCCCAGCGCCGTCCAACCCCTTTTGAAACCAGCCAATCCAGCTACCCTTATTGTGGAAATGAGCATGAGCCCCGAACCCCTTGTTTCTATACATTCTATGTTGTCTTTTAAAAAGTGTGCTTAACATTGACATAATAAATGTTGGAGCTTTAGGCAGCGTGAGCTTGTTCTTTAATTTTTAATGTTCGCAAGACAATGTGGCCGCTTCGGGCTTTGTGTTTGTGTACCTGTTCCCTGCAGGAGCCCATAGGGTGGGCAGGAGGACCAGACTCAAGGGATGGGCAGAAGACGCACAAGAGGAAATAGGCTTTCGCTTATCAGATAGCATACATTTTCCAAGAGAATCAAGATGCAAAACTAGGGAATAAATCATAGCAATATCATAATTAATGTAGTAGTATTGCTGTTTATTAATGCTGACGTGTGGTTTTTCCTGTCTGACTTATAATTTGCATACCATTAAATAATGCATAAATATGGCACACTGAATCCTCTTTCTCAAATATATGCTTTTGGTGACTACACGTAGGAGCTGCATTTGTTAATTTAGTTCGGGAAAAGATAACATCACAGCGGATGGGTGGTAAAAGCCAGTAGTTGCTTGTGAAATACCCTGATGCGAGGATCCCAAATTCCAGTGGTTAGGTCTTGATACAGACGAACAAACATGAAACTGCCTAATATTTACATCCGAAAATGCGGTAAAGGGTCTGACAAGGGGCAAGCATCGCTGGAGGAAAGAGGTGGCTAACTATCGGAACAGACCCTTCCAACCATGAGCGCCTTCTATCCTAAAGATCCGTGACACGGCCGAGCCCTACAGATAGGTGCTAAATTCACCAAGGACTTTTCTCAGTGTGGTGTTTTCCACTGTCTGCAGATCCAGAAGAGAACTAGAGACAAGGTGGCATACTAAAATATGCTCATAAATAATAGATCTCAGACACCTGTGCATTGCAGATTTACATATTGGCTGTGAACCTACGTGGGGAAAATCTTACCCATTCACCCTCTGGCTAGATTACCTAACCCAGTGAAAAGATAGCAGAATAATTGGCACCTGGATTCCTCCGTGCTTATTCATCATAAATAATAGTGCTCTGGTTTATATTTGCGCAGTCCTTTCATGCGCCTTGTTTCATCTGCGCCTTGCTGGGAAACATCCCACAGCTTCCAGTGCGGAGGGGACCAGGGCTTGCTAAGCCCGTGCGGCTTGGATTCTGGACTGGAGTTGATGCTGCTCAATTCTATTCCGTTATAGTCAAAGGGAATGCCCCTCCCCGAGTGCTTCCACTGTCGACACACAGGCGATTCAGGTTCACAAACATATGTGTGGGTTTCCACATACAGAGACCAAGGATGTCCACTGATGGAGCAAGGGCTCCTCCTTGCTATCTTCTCTCTCTCTCTCTCTCTCTGGCCCTTTCACGACAAATAAAAACTTAGACTGCACACATCTTACATCTTCTTCATGCATTTTTGGTGTTCTTAGGTCAGAACAGGACTTCCAGACAAACAGTCATTGCCGAGAGAAACCTCCCTGCACCACATTGTCTGACTTGTTCAACTCTAAGCTCGGAGCCCACAAGGCATCTGGTGAATAGCTTTGCCTAGATGTGCTAGGTCTTTGCTGATTCCTAGGAAAAGTGGTGCCACCTCTCCTGGGAGACCCGAGGGAAACTGCGGCCTTGGGAACCGGGCTGACCTCCACGCTTTCAGATCTGGTCTGTTCTCATCCCCAGCTTGTTTCTTCTTGGACTCTGTGGCTAAATGAACAGGTAGTTTTCAGAGTCACTTTGTTGAAAAGGAGTGACTCGATGCGAGTAAAGGGTATCCTCTCCTCCTCCCCTGTAGAGAAGAAAGACCCTTCACTAAAAATAAGCAAAACCCCACATCCTCACTCATACCTTCTTTAATTGCAAAAAAGAAAGTAAGATTCATATATAGGGCTCATTGCAAAAGGGAGTTAGCCTGGGTGGGGGTAGAAGTTTTGAAACCTCACATGGGATCGATGATTTGGGAAGCCATCTTGCTGTGTGACATGTCAAGGTCATGGTTATTTGAGGAAGGCGGAAGCGGGGACAGGAACTGACAAATCTGACTGGGGTCCTCACTGTGCCCTCTCTGGAGAGAGGAACTTCAAATTGCAGAGAGATTAATTGACTGCCCAGCATGCACTGCTCACACATTAGAGGACACAGTGTTGGCTGCTTGGACGATGGGGGCCAAATCTATCAGCATCTTTCTTATCCTCTTCTCATCTGTGCACATCAGCGTTGTCATCTGCCCAACTGTCACACATACAAAAGTCTGTAGAACGTTGGGGTCTGTGATGGCAGAGAGCCACTTGGAGTGCTTACAGCACCAGCCTACTAAATGCTAGCAGTGTCCAAGAAATAAGTACCAAAGGCCAGTGATGGTTTGATGAAAGCTCTTGATCAAGGAGTGCAAATTTGGCTTCTACTAGGGTTGCACCGAGTGCCCAGACCTTGGCAGGATATGTCCAGTCACTTATGCTTGGCATTTTTAGAAGCCTCTGGACTACAGCCAGGTCCTTCTGATGCTCAGGGATACCGTTCAGGTTTTGTATTTTATCTATCTATCTCTATCTATCTATCTATCTATCTATCTATCTATCTATCTATCTATCTATCTTTAACAATAGCATCAACCTGAAGAAGCTGATTATTAAGTTACTGCAGCTCTTTAAGCCTCAGTACTAACAGCCATTCCTATAATACTTTTCCCCTCCAAATCAGGGTCCCAACTGTAGCGACAGAGAGGGTGCTGTACAGGTTGTCATCGTGTTTCTTGCAGTACCCCACATAGGCTTGGCTCCTTCTTGAGTCTAGTGTGAAGGCAACAGACTTGAGAAGTTCTCTGTCTAATGGAAACTCAGTTCAACACATGCTGCAAAACACACCTACCCCCTTCCAGAATTCCTCCTGCCCAGGAGAAATAGCATCACACTTTTTCTGAGTCCATGGTGGAGACACCACGGTTCGGCTTGCTCCCTTCTGGTTTCCCTTCAAATGAGAGAACGTGCTTCCAGCAATTTCCAGAAGCGGGGATTATATCCTTACCACCTCAGTATAAATTAAAACTCCTTACGTCTAACCACGTTGCCTTTTCCCTTGTCACGTGTTTGCCCCTTCTACCGAGGGCCTAGAGAACACTTTTATTTACATGACAGTTTTCTTCCTGGTTGTATAAATTCAGAAGGAAAAGAAGAGACTAAAGCTGAAAGGAACCATAACAATTATTCACTTTCCAGACGGGACAAGAGGCCAGGAGATGAAGGAAGAGTCTATGCTCGCACGGTGTACAGGAATATCATTGCCAAGCTGGAAAGCATGCGCCTTAACAGCTGAGCTGGAACTAGAATCCAAGTATTCCAGCTCTTGGGCAAAGGGATTCAAATGGCAGATTTTGTCCCCTTGACCTGCTGAATACAGAAGCCTTGGCTGCAGGAAAAAAATGTGCACCTCAGAAGAAATGAAGAAAAAGCCAAAGTTTTGTGTGGTGGTGCCGGCCCTAGTAGGAAGGATTACTCTGGGGTGTCTGTGACTGGGTTGGGTGCTCAGGCTACTTCCTGGAAGGGTTCTTGAATCTGCACCTCCAATGGTAGAAATAAACGTAAGAAGCGAGAATTGCTGAGAGATGTTTTTTAAAGTTAAAAGGGCATAAAAAAGAGCCACCCATCAAACCAAATTCATCACAAATGACTTAAATAGACTTCACAATCTGGCCCATTCTCTAGACAGGGTTTAAGAGAAACGCCCACTTAATTTGAATTTCAAGCCTGCATCACATCCTGCTAGGAATCCAAAGAGCCAATCGGAGGCCTTGAATCTTGTTACAGGAGGTATAGTCCTGGAACACAGAGGTCCCGGGGAAATGGAGTGGCCTGCAGGGTGGACTGATGTGATGGCCGCAGCATTGGGCTGTGAGGGTTGTTCCTCTTGCAGCCCCATTTTCGCTGTCTTTCCCCTATGCAGCCTGCATCTCCTCTTTGGACCAGGCCCCTGGCTGTGTCTGGAGACGCCCATAGGCGGCCTCGCCCTTACTTTCGGCTCTTCTGCCACGTCTTGCCTTGGCGAGGACGCGGTGGACTCTGAATGTCTTAGGGTCTGATGGGACTGCAGCGATATCAGCATTTGCAAAAGCAAAGCTCACTCTGGAATAGAAGGGGGGCTGGCATTGGAAGGCAGAATCCCTGGGCTCTCCTCCCAGTTGAGGAGAGTCTGAAGGGAAGGGTTTACCTGTCTCTCTCCCACCCTGCCATAATGGGCTCCATGACTTTCCCTCCTGGTAACGCAAGCAGGCAGCCCCTGTTGCCCTCTCTGGCCTCTGTCTTCTCTCCTCAGAGAGCCCGCTGAGAGGTGTGTGGAGATCTTTGGCCTTCCTTTGTGCTTTAGGAGTGGCAGCGGCTTGGTCCCTGCTTCAGAGCGACAAGTTCTGCCCGTTGATTGCTTCCCCATACCTTGGAGATACCCCTCCTCAGAGACCCACCCAGAGCTCAGAACTCAGGAACACGCGCATGCACGTTCCCCTCACAGCCATCCCACTGTGTCGGCTGATCTGTGGTCACTCTGCCTCTTCTGGTTTTTCTGCCTCTCTCAGAGGTGTTTTCTTTCTCTCTTGACACTGATAGGCCAGGACAGCATTGGTGGGTCATTCTGTGAGCCTGCAGCTCAGGGCTTTGTCTCTCCTCCTTGACACCATTCCAAGCCAGCCCCACCTTCTCAATTCCCATTCTCAGGCAACACGTGACAGTCACAACTGTAGAGGCTACCCCATACTCTTAGACTCTGTAATGGATTTAGAGTACTGGAATACATTATTCATGGACATCAGGATATGACCTAGGGTAGGGGGCGATGCTTTTGGCCTGGCAAAACCATATTTGTTTTAAGTTTATATTTCAGGGAAGAAAGTAACAGTGATTTTGATTTTGAATGGAAATTTAAGCTGTCACTGGGAGGCCTAGTTCCCTGGGTCATTTTATCTGTGCCCCAAGGGTAGAAGTCCCTCTGGCCTTTGCTCTGCAAGAATTGAGAAGGCAAATATTCATACCCCTGCTACCTGCATATCAAGACATTGGGTGTGTCCTACAGACCATCTCTGATGAAGAACTTAACCTTTCTTACCCTTAGCTGGCGAATTGCCTGCCTGGAGTGTAGATTAGAGGGAAAGACAAGTTAAAATGAAAATAATATTAGCTAATATTTATTGAGATTTTCCTACATTCTAGACTCAAGGAAAGGACCCCTGTGACTAGTGCTTTTGTTACGTTCTTGCATCCTTCTGGCTTTCTTGTGCACCAGCTACAGCTATGTCTCCCTTCAACTGGCGCCGAGAGAGACCTGACAACCTCCACTGCTACCACAGAGTGACCCCTAAATCCTGTCTCTTCCTCTTTGTGTGTGTTCGCATGTGTGGCTGTGCACACATCTGCACATGGAGGCCAGAGTTGATGCTGAGTGACTTCCTCAGTAGCTCTTGACCTTATCATTGTCCTGAGACAGACACTCCCACTGTACCTGGATTTGATAGCTCCTTTCGACCAGGCTGGTCAGCCAGTGAGTCCAGGAATCTTTCTCTCTCTGTTCCCCTGACTGTAAACTAGGATTTGCAAATCTGGGGTTGTAAATCCATCCTGCTCTACCCTATCTCTATCTATCTATCTATCTATCTATCTATCTATCTATCTATCTATCTATCTATCTATCTATCTATCTATCATCTATCTATCTATCATCTATATCTATCATCTATCTATCTATCTATCTATCTATCATCTATATCTATCTATCTATCATCCATATCTATCTATCTATCTATCTATCTATCTATCATCCATATCTATCTATCTATCTATCTATCTATCTATCTATCTATCTATCATCTATATCTATCTATCTATCTATCATCTATCTATCATCTATATCTATCTATCATCTATCTATCTGTCTATCTATCTATCTATTTATCTAGTATCTATCTATCATCTACCTATCTAGTATCTATCTATCTAGTATCTATCTATCTATCTATCTATCTATCTATCTATCTATCTATCTAGTATCTATCTATCTATCTATCTATCATCTATCTAGTATCTATCTATCTAGAATCTATCTAGTATCTATCTATCTAGAATCTATCTAGTATCTATCTATCTATCTATCTATCTAGTATCTATCTATTTATTATCTATCTATCTATCTATCTATCACCTCTATCTATCTATCTATCTATCTATCTATCTATCTATCTAGTATCTATCTATCATCTACCTATCTAGTATCTATCTAGTATCTATCTAGTATCTATCTATCTATCTATCTATCCATCCATCCATCTATCTATCATCTATCTAGTATCTATTATCTATCTATCTATCTATCTATCTATCTATCTATCTATCTATCATCTATCTATCATCTATCTATCCCTATCTATCATCTATCTATCCCTATCTCTCCAGCTCCACGAACCCTCCACTTTTAAACTTCTCACCTCTCCCTCTGCATGTGGCTCTCAGTATCGATCTCATTCAAGAGTCCTGTTCACATTTGTAACACTAAGTCTTGTGTTTTAAAAAAATCAGCACCAGTGCTAATTAGAGTTAAAATGTCCTTGCTTTGAAGGCTTGGTTCTGTTGGTGGTTGATCAAGGCCAGCCGGCTTTCTTCCTGCCACTCCTCATGAGAGGACCACTTGGATTTGGTTTTATGAAGCTTATCTAAGAATTCACTCATGAATCTTCTCCATCTGCGGCAAGGCTCATTCATTTGTTCAATCAACAAATATTTATGGCATATCTGCTATAGGCAGCCGACTGGGTAAAGTGCTGGGCAAGGGACACAAAGAGGTAAAAGGCACAGTCATTGCCCATCAGAAATTGCCACCAGTGGAGAATTAAATTAATTAGAATCCCACTAAATAACTGGTCTCAGCTAAGCTGATGTGGTGAGAACAGTGAGCCTTTTAAAATGCTAATATATAATTCACTTTGCCAATGTAGACAGCAGTTCCAGGGGAGGGGTGTTAGCACTGTGGGGTGAACGAGAACGCCATTCTTTATGTAGCATCATTGGCATGCAAACTTACAAACTATTTTTCAAAGGACAGAGATGGGTCTATCTTGGAGGTTCCTCATATGTTTGGCTCAGTCTTGCTTATAAATGCTAACACCATATGCTTCAGAACGAGCGTAGTATGAGGACATAGTCTTTGTCCTGCTATCGAAGGTAAGTGACTTGTGCCGGGTAAAGCCTGGGTATTTTACCCCTCCAGGCTGAGCTGGAATGTCCTGCTAATTCTTTCTAGGGCAACGTGACTAAGAAGCCTGGAGTTCTCCCATGTCCAGAATTACAATACCTCTTAGAATAGCAACACATAGATGGAGCTTTTCTAATCCTTCCGGTATGCCAGGTGGGGTCCCAGTCACCAGAGGAACCATTCGGAGGTACAAGACCCTCCTCAGAGTTAGTCAGTCTTCTGGTGTATAAGATTGTAGGAATAAGAACACGTAATGTTGGGTCTGATGTGATCACTCCATACACGGCTGAAAACTGGAGGAATGCTGAGGAAGGGCATCACTTTCTGGGATCTGCAGAGACGGTGAGTTGTGATGGCCTCAAAAACAGGTTAGAGTTTTGGTGAACAGTCGAAATGACAAGCTCAGTCCAGCTCAAGGAAGCACTGCTCTGATGGTGACGGCCCAACCAGTGTGCTGGAAGAGGCTCCTCTGTGAAAACATGGGAACATAACGTTGAAAGCTGATTCAGAACCACAGGTTAGAGGCCTTTTAATGGTGGGCTAATGGACTTGTATTTTTGTTTTATATACCTTAAAAACGTATATGGTCAGTAAATGCCTTTCCAGAACCATGTTCACAGGCAAGTTTAAGGGATGTCATAGCAGGATGTCAAACGGATTGAAGGGGATTCAGAGGGAGTTAAGTTGGTCACAAGTGACCAATGGGAAGCCAGTTCTATAAGACTGTCCAGCACTCTGACTCTGCCATGCAGACAGCACTTGGGTCACTGTCGTCTCTGCTAATGAGCACCCTCTACAGTCCATCTAAATTTCCTATTTTTGCTTGTCTAGGTTCATCTCAGGCTGTCTTAGAAACCATCTGAAGGCCTACCTTACAGATTGACCATTATGGGAAGCTTATAATAAGAAGAGCTTATAGATACAAACATTGGGACCCAGACAAACCAGCCAGTTCCTATTTTTACACACAGAAGGTACCATTTCTCACCAAGCATTTAACCCTTTAGCGTCGAGCCTGGAATGAAAATGACAAACCCAACCAGAAGAACACAAAGTTGAAGGACTTTTGTAGGTCAGTAAACCCCAAGAATTGTGAAGGGGGAGATTTAAAAATGATCCAACAGAATTTAAGCATCAAGTCAAAATAGTCTCAAACTTGTAAAAGTTTGTAAAAGTTGTGTTAATGCTGATTTCTCTTAGCAATACATGTCAATATAAGTCGTGTTCCACAATTTTACCATTTGGTGTGTCATTAAATGAGTTTCCCAAGGATTGCATGGGTTAGGGATAAACAAATGTACAGGCAATCAGAGAAGAATTCTAAGAACAGGCTGGGGCTTTGCTCTCTGGGAGGTGACTTTGGATTTTTGCTTTGCAGTCATGCGTTATATCACGGTATCCTTCCATACTCCCCCTCCCCCCGCCTACTACTGCCTGTCTTAGATGCTGGTCTGCTCTACAACTGTCCAGAGTCATAAGTCAGGGTATTTCAGACACCCAAAGGATTTGCGTTTGAGACTGGGTGGCAAACTGCCTCTTTCTCGCTAGACTTTCTCTGAGAGTACAGAACTGATTTCTGTGCCTTACCTGTGTCCTCATCCTTCAGCTGGTGAAAAGCAAGGATGCAACAGTTAGTCAAGAGAGCGGGGATTATCCCATAGATACAAACATGCATTGCTATTGCCAGGATGGCCTCAATCTCCCCTCTCACTGAAGTACAGGAAAGAGCAAGCGAAAACAATAAGTATCTCTATAGACCTTGACAGGGAAGTAGGGTCTCTGAGATGAAGTCTTGTGAGAAGATAGAGCCCCGTTGTATACTAAACACCCCTTTTCTGGGTTAGTGCAGGGCCCAGCCCACATCTTAGTCATGTTAGAGTCACTCAAGGGCACATGTACTTGGGTTAGCAAGCTCATATGTGAATACCGGGGACCTGTTTGCATACGTTGCCTTTTCTTTTTTCCCAGTGAGTGTGCGTGTTGGTTTATGTGTAGGAAGAGAGCACATTTCCACGGTTACACAAAACATACTTATTCATATTGTGTCTTCCCTTTCTGAACAGAAAGACATGCCTTACTTGAGATGACTGTCATGATCTTATCTTGGTAACATTTGGGGCCTTGGTCTTTGGTGGTCATTATTCTCTTGTTTTTAGGGTCTTCCTCTTAGAGACTGTATGGCCCCTAGGAATCCACCCTTCTTCTCCAAGCGGTAAGGGTCACAGCAAGCCAGCCAGGCTGAAGGTCAGCTGGTGCTCTTCGAGCCCGAGGAGGCTTTGCCTCTACAGGACAACTGTGGACAGGTGAGAGCAGAGTAAACCTATCCCCTCTCCTACTGGAAATCGCATTGAATTCTGACCCAAGGGGCCTCCCTGTTGCAAATGGAGAGGTAATCAAGTCACCACACTGAGTCCTGTGAGGGGAGAGGGCTTAGCTTTTCATATCCAGTGTGTGATTTAGAGAACAGAGGGTAGAGGTCAGAAAGACATAGGAAGCCTTGAAGAAAATAGAAGCAAACTGGCAGGTGTCAGCTGGACTGCCACTAGGTGCCCTGGATCGACAGAAAGCATTTCCGAGTTCATGCGAGCCTTAAAAGAATCCAAAGAATCCTACAACATCCTCATTGGTGTCCCAGAAGAACAGGGCCACCAGCTGCCTCGTGAGTGCTGACATGTGTGTCCCTTCTTCTACAGTTCTCACTGCTTGTAAAGCCATTGTTGGTGTGGGAGAGTCTCACCCGCAGAGACTTGGAGTGAGACGTCTGGGCAGGAGGTCTCACGGGGCAGGAGCCTTCAGCGGATGATGACATTTGGTTGTTAACCAACACAGCCAAGGACAGCGCCCAGCACCTAGAGGAAGGTGGCCGAGGAAACCAGTCCCTGGAAGCTGTTGTTCCCTCAAGGGATGATGGTCCCATTTCACCCCGCTAGCTTGGAACCATCCTCCTGCCGCAGCCCTCTGTGTTGACTTGGGTCTCTCGGGCATACTGCTACAGAGAGCTTGGGAAATCTGAAGCAAGGGAGCCGACTCAAGATGTCCATTCAGGAATGCGGGCACCTCCTCCTGTTCAAAGGGCACAGTGTGCATGTGTGTGCATGTGCGCGTTAGGCCTGTCCCAGGCTAAGTGTCTGCCCTTTCACTACCACATGGTTACATTAGGCCTGACCACGTGGAGGGGGCTCCCCTAACACGGCTCACTCTCTTTTCTCACCCTCTTTTGGAACCAAGCGGAGAGAACTCTAGCATGGGCACCTCTTTTTTTTTTTTTCCTGTGGGCCAAGCTTACAGTTTTCAAAGTGCTATGACAGGATGGTTGCAAAAATAAAAAGCTAGTGAAGGCTTAGTCACAATATTTCTATAGCTGGCAATCAAAAGATCATATTGCATGCAACTGGCAAAATCATCCTAGGGAAATTATGCATTTTCCAGAATACCTTATTCCCTTCTGTGTATTAAACATTACTTTAATATTCTGGTGACAATGTTTTATAATTAATCTAAATGTAAGGGAATGAGCACACTGGAGATTACGTCTTCGTGTGAAGAGGTGAAAGAAGCCGTGTTCCATGGCAGCCCGGATTACTGACTGTTTTTGCTTAAAATCAAGCCCAGAGGACTCAGAGGGCTCGTAGCCCACCACACCCTCCACAACGGCAAACGTTCTGTGCACTTCAGGGCTAAACCCCTTTCACTCGCGAAAGTGTTAATGTGAACACGGAAGAAAAGTGTTTTAAGAATTGCATGAGTCCATAGACTTATATTGAACTCATGAGGGGGGAATCTAGCCCCTGAGAGATAAAACTAGAGAGCTGAGCCGTAAACCAGTATGATAGCATCCTTATTATAAGATGCAAATTGAGGGACCCAATTCACTGAAACACATGTTACTGGTATTTAATTTTGCTTGTGGGAATATATCAGAAGTTGGCCTATGCCTTATGCACAATGTACTTAAAACGAGGGCGAGTAACTTTAGCTATAAAAAGAAGCGACAAAGAAGCAACGGGGCAAGTCAGAATGGAGAGATAATTGCAAGGATCTAATTTAAGTGTCACTGTACACAGCTTGCTTTCCTGGCTTGGGCTTCGAGGCGCAACGTCGGTGCAAGTGAAGGCAAGGGAGGCTAGCTCTGGCTGGAGAGGCTGGTTTCCTGAGATCAAGCGGGGGTCTGGCCAGCTCCCAGAGAGGAAGCCCCTTTGGGTGGGGCTGCGAGCGGTGGGCCCACACCCAGTGGCCGTCACAGGAACTTCACTCCAGCTCCTTCACTGGTGGGCCTGTGGTTTCTAGAAGAGAAGATACACTTCCTCATGAGAAAGAGGTCAGTTCCTCTTTCCTGAGTGGCACAAACAGGCTGCGGGACCCTTGGACTTCCTGCCACTGTCCACCCCAGCAGGTGAGTTATGCTTTCCTTTCAGGCCAACAACACTGAGGCATCAGGCCCTGTGTTTCGCCTAGGGATTGACTCTGTGCTCTCAGCAAGACATGTCCTCAGCTCTCACCTTCTCTCAAAAGCCTTCCTCAGCTGGGAGCATGTGCTGCCTGAGCCTCCAAGTGAGACCGTGGAGCCACGGCCGCTGAACATCCCTGAGAGCCACTAGAAACGCACAGGCAACCGAGTCAGGCTCTCTGTTTTGACAAAATCCCTGAAAGTCTGATGTGTGGCTAGCCGAGGATAGCAAAGGCCTACCGAAAGTGTCATTTGTTCTGACAGTGATACTGGCTTAGTGTAAGAAGGTAAGGCTGGGTCCCCTCCTAACTCATCCCAGAAGCAAACCCCACCTCCTTGAGAGTGGGTGCTAGAGAAAGGCACGGAAATGAGCAGAATAGGGCTCCCCAGGCTGCCTTAGACCTCTAGCAGGCTGAGGTTTCATGGCAGCTGGGACTAACTCGTCCTCCCCACACCTGCCACCACCTGAAGCTCCTCTAATAAGGTGAGAATGCCTTTGTGACACAATTAGGAGAGAAAGTCTCGCACAACAAAGGACAGGAGCGTGGTAACGCTCAGGTGTGAACGCTCAGGTGATAACGCTCAGGTGTGAAGGAGTTAAAGGATAACCTGCCAATCAATCAGATCTCAAGGAGGCCCATCTGGTGCTTGTGTGGGGGCAGAACAAACACCCTCTCTGCTGAGACAGGGGAGTTGCTCAGAGGGTTGGTGCATGAAGAAGTCTGAAGACTTTGTTCATTGGCCTTGTGGGACCAGTTTACCTCACGTTGGGCAGAGGAGGGGACACATCCATAGGTTTAGTCTCCCAGCTAAGGAGGCTGAGGAGCAGGTGCCTCAGCTTTGCCTTGTCTGGTGCAGGTATTTGTTGAGGTTCTTCAGCCCAGGTGACTTGCTCCATAGGGTCAGTCTCCTGCTTCACAAACTCCAGCTTTACAATGCAAAGTCCCCTCTCTCTACACGGCTCAACCCAAACTCTTGTGACGTTTCCTACAGCAAGCCCAGAGTCATGAACATAATTCCTGAGTGGCGAATCAGCCCTATACAGATGCCCAAGTAGAACTGGCCCTCAGAAGGACTGCCACAAATCCCCATGGGATAGTTTCATCTCTCCAGGATGGACTTTACTCCTGTTTACACCTCAATAGCCACAGGTACCCAGGACTCTGGAGAAACTTGCTCCCCCATCTCTTCCATTAACAAAAGAAAAAAAGAGTGGTCTTTTTTTTTCTTTCTTGAGGCTCTTAAAGTTCAGCTTACCCCTTCAGATTGATCTAAATGTTCACAGATGGGCCAGGGCCTGAGGATGGGTGGCGTGGGATTTCTAATTAGCATGTTCCAGTGTACGCATTCAAATGTGTTTTTCCCACAGTTCAGATTCAGACTGACTTCACTCTCCCACTTGGTCTTTGAGAAGTCATCCCCAGATGCTTCCTGGGGAATGGAGAGCCCACGGTGTCTTTCTGTGTTAGGCCGTCACTCTACTTGGCCTTGACTTTGTCATGTGAGACTCAAAGGAACAATATGTGACAATCTGTGATGCCAGTTTGTGAAATCCCCCAAGCAGCAGCTGCCCAGTGTGGCTGAAGCAGCCCCTGGGTTTTGGAGGAGAAGTGGGTAAGTTCATGGAGGGCCACTGCTCTCTTTCCAGTCCTGCTGTAAGTTTCTATGCGTGTGCAGTGCCAGCTTGTGAGGCAGTCTCTCTTCAGGTGTTCATCACAGCACTGTGGAACCTGCCAGAAGCAGAGCAGCTGCTGTGCCACAGGCTCACTGACTGGAAACTGAGACCTGACACGGTTGGGGGCTCTCCTGAGGTTATAGCTGGCAGCAGGTTGAGTCTGAACCCAAGGCAGATGTTCCAGAGTGGCTTGAAGATGGCACGGGGTGAGGTCTGGGGACCACTGGTTTCCTCCGACAAGTTTGGTCTTCTCTCTTGTTCTTTTCCAGGTGTCACATCTGAGGACCTTGACAGCATCTCCTCAGCACTGGCCTGTGGCTTCGTGGGCCTTCTTCATCTTGGGTTGGCTCTAGTTCAGGAGAAATGCTTCCCCAAGATGCAATCTGTCATCATACCAGCTAAGATGGCCATTAAACACAAATACACAGCCAAACAAATGAGTAAAGCCAGAGAGGCACATAGGCATTGGCGAGGACCCCAGGGAGCTGGAAGCTGTGTCGTGGATGGGAATATGAAGTAGAAGAGCCGTTGTGGGATTGTGGGATATCGGTTGGCAATCCCTCAGAAAGTGAACCAGGCCATGTGATCCGGAAGCGTCACTCCTGGGAGAATCCTCCGAAGACCTGAAAGCAGAGGCTGCAGCAGGTGTCTGCAGCATCAACAAATGCAGGCTGAACAAACCTTGGGACCAGATGCCCCCCGAAGTGATATTCAGCCACTGGAAGAAATGAAATATTGACACATGCCACGACAGAGACAGACCTTAAGACATCACGCTGAGTGAAAGAAGCCAGATAGAGATTCTCAGGCTTGGAAACCTCACAGGCACAGAGGAGACAGCAGCAGTAGCGGACGCAATGGGCAGAGGTGACTGTTTAATGGGTACAGAATTTACAGGGGGACAATGGAAACATTCCGGAAAAGGTTCAAGTAATAAATGATACAATATATATGCTTTACTGCAATTAAAAATTGATTAAAAAAATCAAGCCAACAGGAACGACTAGGAAACAACCACAACACCAATGCCGCAGCAGAAAGACCGTGGAGGCAGACACCGGAAGAGCCAGGGTGAAGGGTGGGTGTTGTGGAAGGGACGGTGGCAGCAATTAAGAGAAGGAAGGAGAGAAGGGAAAGGGTGGCTCTCGAGCCGGTACAGAAAGCCCAGGGATCTGTCCCTCAGGGACATGGCCCTCTGCCACCACCCCACCCCAATCAGACAGAAAAGGGCTGGCTGCTTTTGCTCCATGGCAGAGTGCCTGGAGCCTGGGGCAAGATCATCTCCCTGGGGCAGGAGAAGTGTCCATTTCCAGTTTATTTATGTGTTTTATCCCCAGAGTGGGATAAACGACTGTGAAACTGACCTGATATTTATATCCACTTTAAGGCCCGGGCTTGATATGAGAGCTTTCCCAGTGAACTGCGCCCTCAGAGCCATTTGCTTTAGTGGAGGGGAGACTAGGGGGACGCGTCCTCCTGATTACGTCCTCACGTCTGAATAATTTCTGAGACCTCTCAAAGTGCAAGAAATGGGTTCCTCGACGTTACAGGATGGGGAAAATGATTCCAGTCCCCCTAAGTCCTTCATGTTGATCTGCCTGCCCCGCTTTGCATGTCCGTTGGGTCCATTCTCTCTTCCTGCACCTTACAGAGAAAGTGGTGCAGTTGCACGCAGTCCTCACATGCACATCCGTCCGGTCCTGAAAGTCAAAGTGTTAGACGGCTCGGAGGGGTAAGGTGTAGGCAGGGAAACAGCGGGGCAGCTGCCTGGAGTGTATCAGGATCTGGAACCAGAATGCCAAGAGTGAAGAACCATCAGACGCTCAAATCACACATGGAGGCCAGCTCCTAGGAGGTGAGCTCCCAGCACCGTGTGCCGTGACCAGGCAGAATCACGCATGCTCAGGGATCAGGCTGATGAATAGAATTAAATTTCGCCAAATGACCTGGACAAATTGTCCCTCGTGATCAAAACAAAACAAAACAAAACAAAAACAAAAACAAAACAACTTAAGCTGGTGGAGGCTGAGCCCAAGGGCAAGGGAGTTTAAGTGAGAGAAGAAGCTAACTCTGCCAAGTGACTTAACAAATCTGGGTGTTTTCTGCAAAATCTTAGGCACGCCCGGGAGGAAGATGAGGAGTGAGGGCTGGCTGTAACAAGAGAGAGGAGTCCCGGCTTTGCAAAGGTTCCGAACCGCGTTGAGGAGACGTTGTCTTCTCATTGCCACCCTGCCTCCTAGCTGTCTCCAACACCCACATCTTTTCGTGTGTAAACGGAGACCCCAAACAGTCTGATACTTTGTCAGGGCTGCTGAGCTGGGTAGAAGGAGCCGGAGATGGTGACCCAGGTGTTATGACAGGCTGCGAAGCTCTTTGTTACTTTCTAGTGTGCTTGCCCTTGAGTTTGGCCCCATTCTAGATTCTGGGTGAGGGGAGTATGTTGGGTGTACTGGGGGTGAGTGGAGGGTGGAGGTGGTTCTTGAAAAAGCTAGTGTGCTCAGTGTGGGGCTGGTCCCAATCTGCCATAGGAGGAGGGGACAGAATCGAGGCCAGCCTTTTCTGCAAAGGAGGAATTCCAAGTGTCGGGATCACAATTCTGGCTCACAGAATGTCTATTTAGATGCGAATGCTGTTAGAGCTGGGATTGGGGTAGGGTGGTCATGTGACCCTCCCAGGTAGATACCACAAGGGCCAAGCTCGAGGGGAAGGTGTGGCAAGCCAGGGGAGGAGCTGCTGAGGCCAGTTGGGCAGGTCAGCTTCCAAACCGGGATCTCTGGGTTCTGCTCTAAGCTTTTTGCATTCTTTATCTTCTTTGGGCCTCAGTTTTCGTAACTGTAAATTGAGTAGAGGAATCCCAAGTTTACTTCTGAGGAAGACTCTCTATGTTTTTCCTTGGAAGGAGGAACCCAGAAAGGACAATTTGAAGACAATTGCTCCATGACAGGCAGGTAGGAAACCTAGGCATAGCCAGAGGAGGGACGGAATTCACGAGGAGTCACTGGCCCTGTGCAAGATGAGGAGCGAGCGCTAGGCCGGCCTTGTTGGGAAAGGAAGGCGCCTGCTGTAAACACCAGGGGAATTCACGAGGAGGATTTGCCTAAGGATCAGCCGCAAGAGGATGCTGACTCTAAGCTGGGTCTCCTCCACACTGCCAGGAGCGGAATGCCTTGTTTTATTTTTTATTTTTTTAAGGGAAATAAATCCAATCGGGTCTTTCATCTTGTTTAGAAATCATAAATTTAACATGTATTGGGGTTAGCAGAGCAGTTCAGGGGCTGTTTGGGGGCATGGGTTCATTAGGCAGAGAGTATTTACGAGGCAGGGTGTAAAGGACACCATTCAACACCGCCTGGCCCAGGGCTGTTCTGGCTGCAGCTTCGGGTGATCCTCAGGAGCTTTGGAGTTTTGTCTGTTGAAATATGGTTTAGAAACCAAAAGCTAAATGCTTCTGAAAGCATTTCCCTCCCGCTTTAGCCTGCTAAATTTCTAACGCTTGGGAATCATGACATAAGTGAGTTTACACACATACACCCAGTGCCTCCCATATCCCAGGATCCACAAGACTCAGGGACAATGAGGATCGAGGGTGACTCAGACATTTCTGAACGATGACAAGAGGTGGGAATTTCTCTTCTTAGATGAGAAGGCACAGCAGCGCACATCTGCATCTGGAGCTCCAGGTGTCTTTATTTGGGGATATTTGATCTTGGTTTTTGGAAGCCTCTTCATAGTCGATGAGTCCAATTCCATCCTAATCAACTATAATAGACCTGTCCCAGAGTGAAGAGTTAAAAAAAACAAAAGATCGTGGAATGTGGTCTGGTTTAGACAACCCATAACGCTATAGTCAATGCAAAGACTCATGATGGGTCAAAGTGCTGAGAATAAGTCTCAAAGTACTCAGCCTTTATCACGCCCTCCTGTCCCCACAAAAGCTAAGGGGACATCGCAGAAGAACAAGCCGAAAGAATGGACGAGCTGGAGGATGGAAAGGAGAACTATGAAATGTTATCTTCTAGACAGGGCAGCTGTTGTACCAGTTGTTCGTATCAGTCTGTGCAAGACCTGCGTTAGAGCAAGTCAGCCAGAACTTCAGCATTGATGAGGGAGAAACAGGGTAGATCAGTGGTTCTCAACCTGTGGGTCGCAACTCTCTGGACAAACCTCTCCCTCCAAAAATATTTACATTATGATTCATAACAGTAGCAAAATTACAGTTAGGAAGTAGCAATAAAAATAATTTTATGATTGGGGGTGAGCACAACATGAGGAGCTGTGTTACAGGACGGCAGCCTTAGCAAGGCTGAGAAGCACAGCTCTAGCTCCTGTGGGTTGAAGAGCTAATGTTAGGTCAGTAGCCGCTAGGGGAAGAAGACTCGTTCTTCTTTGGGGTTTTGGCCAATGGTATGTTGCTCATACCACAGGAAGTACTAAGTGGACTTAGTGGATTATTAGAAGAAAAAGAAGAGGAGGAAAAGAAGTGGGGAGGGAGATGAAGTTTGGAGGTGGGTATGTGGGAAGGTCCAGGAGAAGTTAGAGGGGGAAATGATGGATGATGGATATTGGTGCAGGAGAATTGTCTGTATTCTGTCAATCATGTTTCAAATAAACGCTGATTGGCCAGGCAGGAAATGTGGGCAGGAAAACCAGACAGGAAGTAGAAATGATGTAATGAGAACAGGAGAATTCTCGGAAGGAGGAAGTTGATTCCTCCCACTCCTGCCCAGACCACCAAAGCAGCAGGATGTGATCTGCCCCACTGAAAAAAGGTTAATTTTCAGAAAAATGGGTTAATCAAGATGTGAGAGTTAGCACGTGAGAAGCTAGAGCTAATGGGCCAATCAGCTTTATAACTTATAGAGATCTATGTGTGATTTTCTTTGGGGATAAACAATTGTGGGGAACTGGGCAGGACAGAAAACCCCAACGATAAACAGGCCCCCCACATGTAACAGGATATGATCAAATTCACACACTTTGAAAATTCTCAAAGGATTAAAAACAAAGAAGGAGAAATGCCAGCTCACTGGACACTTGGCAAAGGAAAAGGACATGCGCACTGTGGAAGCATTTGACATGTGTATTTCATTTGTTCCTCTAAGTCATGTAGTGTTATTGCCATTTCTTCAGATAAAAACATTGAGGCTCATACTAATTAATGCTTTTGATACAGGTCATGGAGTTAGTGAGAGGTGAGGTCGTGTCTTTCTAGTTGGAAGATCTATGTTTGCGTTCATTTATTTACTCATTCATTCATTCCACACACGAGTTGAACACAACACATTGAACCTACCACCTCCATGTTGGTCACACAGTATACGCCAAATCACACAAACACTAAAGAGCAAAGTATAACATTATTTGTAATGAGAGTCTGCTTTAAGGAAGGCATGAACTAAAGGAGGAAGAGCTGTGTCAGCTAGAGGGGCATAGCATGATGTTTGGGGAGGATTCTTAGCTGGTCTCAGAGCACAGCGAGTCTACAGAAGTGGGAATGGGGAGAGGTAGCAGACTGTAGTGTCCTTAGGGCGTAGTGAGGGTAGGATGTGAATGGGAAGGGTCCTTTAACTTTGTAAAGTCACATGCTTTGGGGTTGAAATATGTCAATCTTTCAACCCACAAATATTGGTCAGGGTGGGAGGAGCATCAGTGATCTCGATCCCACTTTCTTGCACCTTAAGAGTGGCCACCTCTGAGCTCAGAAAAGAGACCATAAGCTCACTGCTGGTGATGCTCAGATGCTTCCTAAAGCAATACCTCCACCTCCACTCTCCTGCCGTTTCACCCACACAGGTGGGGCTTAAGAGATGTCACAAAAGGAGACATTTGAGAATGGTACTCAACTTCATATGGAAAAGCAAAAAACCCAGGATAGCCAAAACAATTCTGTACAATAAAAGAACTTCTGGAGGCATCACAATCCCTGACTTCAAACTCTATTACAGAGCTACAGTACTAAAAACAGCCCGGTATTGGCAAAATAACAGACAGGAGGACCAATGGAACTGAAGAGAAGACCCGTATATTAATCCACATACCTTAGAGCACTTGATTTTTGACAAAGAAGCAAAAAATATCAAATGGAAAAAAGGAAGCATATTTAACAAATGGTGCTGGCATAACTGGATATCAACATGTAGAAGAATGAAAATAGACCCATATCTATCACCATGCACAAAACTCAAGTCCAAATGGATCAAAGACCTCAACATAAAGCCAGCCACACTGAACCTTATAGAAGAGAAAGTGGGAAGTACACTTGAACACATTGGCACAGGAGACCACTTCCTATATATAACCCCAGCAGCACAGACACTGAAGGAAACAATTAATAAATGGGACCTCCTGAAACTGAAAAGTTTCTGTAAAGGCCACCGTCAACAAGACAAAACGACAGCCTACAGAATGGGAAAAGATCTTCACTAACCCCACATCAGACAGAGGTCTGATCTCCAAAATATACAAAGAACTCAAGAAATTGGTCATCAAAAGAACACATAATCCAATTAAAAAATGGAGTACAGACGTAAACAGAGAACTCTCAACAGAGGAATCTAAGATGGCTGAAAGACACTAAAGGAAATGTTCAAAATCCTTAGTCATTAGTCATCAGAGAAATGCAAATCAAAACGACAAAACGACTCTGAGATTCCATCTTACACCTGTAAGAATGGCCAAGATCAAAAACACTGATGACAACTTATGCTGGAGAGGTTGTGGGGAAAAGGGAACACTTTTGCATTGCTGGTGGGAGTGCAAGCTGGTACAGCCCCTTTGGATGTCAGTGTGGCGATTTCTCAGAAAATTAGGAAACAACCTTCCTCAAGACCCAGTAATACCACTTTTGGGTATCTATCCAAAGGATGCTCAATCGTGCCACAAGGACATGTGCTCAACTATGTTCATAGCAGCATTGTTTGTCATAGCTAGAAGATGAAAACAACCTAAGTGCCACTTGAACGAAGAATGAGTAAGGAAAATATGGAACATTTACACAATGGAGTACTACACAGTAAAAAAAAATGATATCTTGAATTTTGTAGGAAAATGGATGGAGCTAGAAAACATTATTTTGAGTGAGGTAACCCAGCCCCCATAATTATCACATGTACTCACTCATAGGTGACTTTTAAACATAAAGCAGAGAAAGCCAGCCTACAAACCACAATCTCAGAGAACTTAGACAGCAATGCAGACACTAAGAGAGATTTACATAGATCTAATCTACATGGGAAGTAGAAAGTAAAAAAAGACAAGATCTCCTGAGTAAATTGGGAGCATGGGGACCTTGGGGAGGGTTGAAGGGGGGGAGAGGAGAGGCAGGGAGGGTAGCAGAGAAAAATGTAGAGCTCAATAAAAATCAATAAAAAAATTTAAAAAAAGCATTTGTTCAAAAGACTCCTTTCCGGGAGCCAAGCCTTCTTTGTCCCTGGAGAAAACTAACACACTGGTAGGTGGGTGCTTGCTTGAAGCACTTTTTTCCGTAGCATAGGTGACCAGGTATTTAACTCGGTTTCTCAGAAGCTGCAATGAACTTGAAGAGATTCTGGGGAGGCCGGAATCCATGGCCCTCTTTCCTCTGCCTTGGTCCAGCAGTGTGTGGGCTTGAGGGGTGCCTGGGCTTTGATGGTTGGGAGTTGGAGCTGTGAAGTCCCAGAAGAACGTGGTGTCTCGTGGTGGTGTGCCACACCGTAGCCTCAGGGGTAGCAGACTGGAGCTCCCTAGGAGGATTCTACCGCCACTACCCTGTCTTTTGTCACCAGCAGCGACGAATGGGAATGTTCCTCCAGAGACTTGCATGGGTGTCCAGGCTAATCTCTTGGGGCCCATTAATTCGGTTGCCTGGGACTCCAGTGACCAATTCACGTGTGGTGGGCTGAGCTCTAGATGAGAAAGGAACGCCAGGCCAGAGTGGGTTGCTGTGTATATCAGCATCTCTTCTTCAGGCTTCTCCAGCTCTGCTTCTTCCTCATTTACCATATGGCCTGTTGCACTTGATGGTCTCCAAGCTCCTCCCACTCAGGTGACCAGAAGCCTAAACTGTAAATTCTGTCCTCATGGGGAAAAGGAGAAGTGTGGTGTTCCAGAGACTCTGATAGCTGACCTAATCTGTCCTCATCTTGGTCCTCTGTGCGAGGATGCCCATGGTTCCCTTGTCCTGGTGACAAGGTCCCTGTTGTTTTGTATAAAATAACCCCTGGTTGGTGCTGTCTATGAAATTGCTGTCAAAATTTGGGGACTGGCCAAGCTGGTCTGCATTGGACGGAGGGGTATCCTAGACCAACTGGGAAGTGGTGGGCACCCTAAGGATGATTCAACCTGAGATAGTGGCAAGCTGCTGCTCAACCAGAACAAATGAAGGTATAGGTGAGAATCTAAAGCATCTAGAAAGCATTCTGATGTCTTTTGCTAATTATCCTGTTTCCCCAGAAGTCTGTTAGTAAATTACTGAAGTCTGAATGATGAAATGCTTTCTTCCCTCGGCCCTGGTCTTCTGTGACTTCCTGTCCCAGGGGCTGGTGTGAAGCCTGTCTAGCTTCACATCACATTGGCCCCCAAACCAAAATCTTTTTCCCTGGCATCCTGCTCTATCGTTCTCCTGCCCTAGGTGCTGCAGATGGAGCCAAGAGGGCAGGCTTTGCCAGGGTTCTGCAGACCCTTTCAACCCTTCCCCTCGCTAGAACAAGGAGCCTCTCTCCCAGGCCTCTGCTCTGATTGGGCTGCAACATGAAGAAAGCTGAACCACAGCAATGATAGGAGCTTTAGTAAGTGGGCCAGGCAGTTCTGAGCCTGGGAGTCTAAGACCCCTGGTTTAGATGACCTATCTAGAAGGTTCCTGGGTGGCTCTGGTGTTGGGAAAAGCTCTTTGCCAATGCTGCTTGTCAGGGACGTGTGGTCACCTCTTACTGATTCCTGTGGGGTTTTGAATGCTACCCTTTCTGCTGAGCCTCTTTTGAGCTGATGGACCATGTGAACAGTCTTCAGGTCTGCTCCCTGGGTCTCATTCTCCTTTATCTTCACCTCTGCCGATGAGGGGATCTCTGTGTCCTCTGAGTGGGTACGGGAGAGAACTGACTCCCTCAAGCCGACCTGTGTCCTCCACACGCATGTGCAACACACACATCTGCACACGCTAGGTAAATGTCAAAAAACAAACCAGCAAAAAACCAGGATATAGAGGGGCCACTTCATAATTCCTAAAATGTATGCAAAACGTACAATTTATATACACGTATCTTTTTATTATAACATTTAAATTCTTGTCCTGAGTCATAAGGGTAGGTCTTGGTTTAATTTGCATCTCCCTGGACCCCTGTATGGTTGTGTGGAATAGAGCTCCCCTGCCCTCCTTAGCCTACATGGACCCATATAACTGGAAAAACAGCTGTCCAGTGTGAGTAAGAACATTACAAATCTTGGCAGAAGGCAGAACCTCTTGGCCTCTTTTTTTTTTATGGAAAAAATTTCTGCCTCCTCCCCGCCTCCAATTTCCCTCCCCCTCCCCCACTCCTCTCCCACTCCTTCTCCAGTCCAAAGAGCAGTCAGGGTTCCCTGCCCCTTTTGGCCTCTTGAAGCTCTGCCCTTGAAGGTGCTGCCCCAGGGAAGGCAGTGTGTGATGCTGACTCTGGTTTCTTTCTTGGAGACACAGGTCACTGCAGAAGCTGGGGTAGCCCTTCCCTCATTCTCATTGCCGTTCCCCCACTGTCGTTTTGAATATTTGTTTTAAAAGAATATTTTCCTTTATTTAGCTTATAAAAGTAGGATGGCATCATTTAAAGGTTGAAATAGTCACGTCGTTCTTTCGGGTCATGTCACCATGTAACGAACGGGGGTGACTTCTCCCAATTAGAAAGGGTAGTTTTGCGTCTTCCTTTGACCCTCCTGCCACCGAGAGAGGATCCCTGCCTCAGAAGTGTCTCTTCTCTTTCCTGTGGCCTGACTCACTCCTCTTTGGGTACGCGTTTAGAAAGAATTTCAGTGCCCCGACTGGAGATCCCCCAGTGAGAGCGCCCGGGCCCCTAAGAGGGGGCCTTCCCATTTTGGAGAAGCTGGCTAGAGAGGAACAGATCTAGATATCGTGAGAGTTTGATTGTCAAGTTTCAAGCTTATTATCATGCAAATGTTTTCATTTCCCCTCTTACTCCACCCAATCCCCTCCTACAACCGTGATAAAATGACGTTGGGGATGCTGGGAATTGCGGCCTGGCTTTCAGGAAAGCTGAACAAGTCTTCCTCAGGCAGGGGTCACAGGGTTCCTCAGGCGGCCCTTTTGGGGGAGCTTGAGGAGCTGTTCCTTTAAACAAGATGTCAGCTTATCTCACACTTTTAAACTCCCCTTGCTTTCAAAGTTGAGTGTTTATCTCTTTGGGACTAGGAATTGGCACAAGCTTTCAGGGAAGCAATTTGGCGACAAGCGTTAGGAGCCTTAAGGCAATGTTAACTTCCATGACCCAGCGGTCCCACTCCTAGCAGTGAATCTTAAGAAGACAGTCAGAGATGTGATCACAGATCTTTGCACGAGAGGGCTCATCATAGATTTAGGAGAATGAGCCCAGATGAGCCCCCAGGAAGCAGCCCTAGTACCTAGACAGGCAGGACTGGGTCCATCTGCTCAGCAATGGAATATTATGCAGCCGTTAATATAAAAAGGTTCAAAAAGTGTAACAACACAGGGAAATGATCATAATAAAGGGTTCAGTGAGAAAAAAGAACACAAATAAACATATTTTAATTTGATTAGATAATTGATTTAGAATCATACACAAATGACAAGAATAAACACAGCAAAAAAAAAAAGTATGTCTAACCCCAGCTCTGACAGTTTCTAATGGTTTACCACTGGGCAAGTGACTTAAATTGGCTGAGTTATTCTTAGGATGATGGTTAGGATATGAGAGAATGGTCACAAGGCTGCTGGCACACACTGCTCAATAAAAGACTCTTATCACTATTATTAGTTGGGGTTTATCATTGAGAGAAGCCAAGGAAGAGGAGTTTCATGGAGTTAGCCTCCCTGTGACCGCCGGCTGCCTTCCCAATGCTGTCTACATGCTGGCTTTGGTGAGGAGGTCCTCCCTACTAGCAAAACCATGAAGTCCAACTCATGGAGGGGATACAGTGTTCAGGACAGTAGACTTGCTACTTAGAGGAGGCCAGTGTAGCATCCAGGAATGAGACTTATTGGCTGGGCCCCAAATAAGACATGCTCTAACCCTGTGGGTGCCTTAGAATTTACAGCCTCAAGGTGTAGGAGATGTTGATCCTCTGTGGAGTAGTCTCTAAAGTTTTATCTGTTGAATAATAAACACTATTAGTTATTTATGACTGCAGGTCAAAGCACCCCAAACACAGCAGTTGGGCCAGCTCGTTCATCATCTCACGGTCTTGGTGGGGAAAGAGCCCAAGTGCCCAGGTGCAGTTCAGCTGGAGACAAGGGAGGGCTTCTCACAGCCTGGCATCCTGGTGCTGGTCAGAGCTGCTGTCCCTGGAAGCTTAGCCCGATGGGTCCTCTTCCAGGCTCATGAAGTGGCTCCTGGCAGAATCCAGTTCAATTGCAGGGTGGAGGAACTCGGACCTCCAGTGGCTCAGCTGCAGCGCCTGCCTGTGTGTTGGCTTCTGTGGAGTGCCGGCGATGATGTGGTACTGGCTTAGTGGGGGCGGGGAGGGGGAGATCCTTCTGCTGTACCGGGATCCTCTGATCGATACCCAGGCACACGCTCTTCTCCTCATCCACACACTCTTCACCTCAGAAGCAAAGCACTGGAACCATTTCATTGCCAAAGGGGCCCCAAGGCCCGAATGGGGCCAGGTCAGAAGGGGGAGGAGACTGAGGCCCTTCTGTTCCCCACGGAAGGAACTGCGCATCAGGGCTCTGGTCTGTTGCGCTATCACGGTGACAGAACTATCCAACACTATCAGCAAGCTAAAGGGAGGCACGTGGAAAAATTATTGAACATTTGAGGATCATTGTACAATTTAAAAAAAATTCTTGAATATCTACAGCAATTTATGATATTCTAGGACAGAGGAACATTCTAGAGACAGATAGGAAAATGTGGTGTTAATTAGAAAAATATTCAGAGGCTCCATTACCTTCAAATGCCATCTACAGTTTCCACAGAGGAGGCCCCAGAAAAAGAGTTCTTAGGCCATTCAGGGTAAGAGCAATGATTAATTCCAAGCTGTTAATGGCATTTTATTATGCATATATTCCAGCCACCCAGCCGTGGAGAAAGTGCGGCTCCGCCTCCTCCCCCATTCACTCTGGACACTTGATTTGCATAGAAATGTGGGGCTGTCCCTGGGGACCAGACTGTAAGTTCTGCTTGGGGAGGGCGTGGGAGGACGTGGGAGGGAGGTCCAGGACCCATTAGTGACAGGTATTACTATAATGTCATTGTGCTTAGAAAAACAATGGAATTGCCTTAATTTAGCAATTAAACTGCTTCTAGCAGAAGAGGTAAGTGGTTTCCACATCACTTCCAAGCATCCTGGATTTGGGCCTTTCCAGCATGCGAGCCCTGTCTTGTCTCCTTAAGACAGAGGGTCTTTTCTGTGGAGAGAAAACCTGGTCAAAAAAGGTCTTTGAGAACAAGATGGGCTTGATCCGCCCCAAGTCTAAATAAAGTCCCTGCTGACGTCAAGGGAAGACTTTGGGCTCAAGTCTCCTAAGCCTTGGTGATGTCAGGCTTGTAGGGTATTCAGATGCCAGGTGTCTAGGCAGCCAATGGGGAGGAAGGTCAGAAGTGCTTTGGGATCCTCTCAGAAGGGGGGGTCAGGACCCTGATGAGACAGACCTGGGAGAGGGAGGGCTGTCATAGGCCCGGTGAACTGTGCGTGGCAGGGGTTTCCCAAAGCTGAACTTAAACCTCTGGGGTCCCTTTTCTGGAAACAGGATGAATTGGAGATACTTGCAGAGAGTTGGAATCCTCTCCCATGCCCACAGAAGACCCCCAACACATTCACTTGGAGAGGGTTGGTCTTTCCCATCAGGAGGGAGGGAGCTGAACTCTCCAAGAAAGGAAGGGAGTCGGCTGGGAGGTCCGAGACCAGTCTTTGTGGCCAAGTAATTGAGTTTGGGTCTATGGAGCAAAGGGGCTTTGTTGTTGAATGGGGGAAGACACACACAGCCTGGAACAGCCTGAATCCAGCAGGTGCCTTGGGAGAGCTGTGGGCTTTTTTTAACCTGGATGGGCTACTAACTCTCTACAGATCTCTTTGACCTCTGCCTCCTGCTTTGAGTTTTGTTGAAGCATTCTAGATCCTTCTAGAAGCTACCATCATGAAGAAACAAAGTCAGCTTCCTTCCGCCTTTTTAGTGATGGACCAATGGATTCCACCTGCCAGGTTCTCCTAGCTTCTCAAATGTGCAAGTTCTGATGGTCTTGGAACAGTCTCTGCTGCCAGACACGGTGACTACGGCCATGAGGGAAAGTGACCTCTTCACTTCTGGGCTTTGAGGTTTTCAGCCTGACTCCCACTCCTCTGTGCCTTTTGTCCAGCTCTTGCCTCTGGTCTCAACCTCCTTGGGCTGGCTTACAGCGACTTCTGTGCAGATAAGTGTGCAGCTGGCTGTGCTCAGGAGTCATAGGGGATTGCGACTCAGTCTTCCAGGCACTTAAAACATAACAGATAGAAGACCTGATCTGTTGAGTTCGTGTTCATCTGATTAAAGGTCCCTGGGCTTTTTGATGACACCGATGAACTGGTTCTCAAACTCACATGGGGACGTAAATACCTAGAGTAGCCAGAGAAACTGGGAAAATAAATCCAAGTTTAACGCGTGCCTCCGAGTTCAAGATGTAAAGGTATATTGTAAAGGCTGTGGTGCTTGTCTATAGTGGGACGGAAGGAGCTGAGGGGTCAGAGGGCGACCGTAGGCCCATCATCAGCTGACTTCCGAGAAGGAGGACGGACAAGACATCTTTTCATCAAATGAACAAGAATGACTCGAACTCATGTACATACAGAAATTGTACTCCATGTCAGGGAAACTTACCTACTGTGCAGAGGGCACTGCCAACCGGCTATGCATCAGTTGGTGACTGGACAGACTGTGGCATATCATATGCTGGAGGACCGCTTAGCATTCCAGGAGTTTTTAGCTAGTTGTAGGAGTAACAAACACGAAGGCACTATACACACATAACACTTAGGATTGAGTCCCAAAGACAGCGTTCCAAGGGGAAAAGGCCAAGGCAAGAAACACTACACAGTCAATGACCTCACCTAAATGTAAGTTCTAAAAATGGCAAAACGACACACTTTAGTGACTACCGAGAGTCAGGGGTGTGGCTCGGCCGGAGGACCCAGTGAACTTCTCTTTTCACCCAGCATGGTGGGTGCCCAACGTGAGCCGCCCGGTGAACAGCACACCTAAAACCCGTGAGGTGTCTTTGTATAATCCACCTTAGCATCACCGACTAAGAAGTGGGGTGAACATACATTTGCACAGAATGCCCAAACAATTAAAAGGTGAAGCCTGGGATCCCCCAAATCTACACAGGATGATCACAGATGGGTGGAGAAGCCAGGCTGTGGGGATGCCACCTGGGCCCCCTGGCAGGGCTGCTGTGGTCCCAGGCTGCAGCCCGGGGCGTTCCGTGGTGGTTTTGACCAACACCTTTACAGTAAGCTGTAGGGAAGTGTGAAGCCCTCGAGTGTGACAGGGCTTTCGGCCTGTGTTCCCCCTTCCTCCCCGTGGGTCACTTTCATCAGAACAGGAAAATGAAACAGGCTCCCCCCCCCAAGTGATTTATGGGAGGGCTTGTGTTTTGGGGATGTGATACCACAATTGGCGCTGTGGGGCCAGGACATCTGTTTCCAGGGAGGTGAGTGCTTCCCACAGGGGATCGGTCACCCTCTCTGAGGGGATTCGTCTTGTCTTGGTTGCCATTAAGCAAACAGAGCCTCCTAGGGCCAAGAGGCCTCCCTAGTGCAGGAGAATGCCTGTTTGGGTCCACTCAGCCCTCAGAGTGAGATCTGGCACACAGTGAGCTGTAGGCTCGAGAGTTCATTGTTGGTCAGCCATCACCAACTCCCTAACCGTTACACTGTTGCCATTAACAGGCTTCAACTTCGTTATGCTACATGTCCCCACCTGGATTGTGGATTTGAACTATTTCCTGGATGCCTTGACTGCATGTGCATCGTGGCCCATATCCGGCTCCCTTCCAACCTGCCTTCTCCAGGAGTCTTGAAGCCACAAGGGTAGACTCCCACAGGGCCTTGGCAAGCCTCTGCTCAGCTACTCACTCCATAGTGGCAAAACTGAGGGTGGCTTGGTACAGGAAGACGCTTGCCAGTGTCACTTGGTCTATGCACCTAGCATGAGATCACCCAATCCATATTTCATTTATTCGTGACGGTACGTGGCCTGGAACAGAACTCCTCTGAGGTGTATCTTGGCAGCTCTTCCTCTGCCCACCTACCTGGTGGAGGAAAATCCAGTCCTCATTTGGTTCTCAGGGGAGACTCAAGACAAGCCACATCTTATTTTATTTATTATTTATTTTTGCCCACTTCCTCCCACTCTTAAAAGGAAATACAAGGTCTCAGGTTTCTTTTGTGGAGGATTTTTTTCTAGGGGACCTTGTTAGGTCGGAAGGATTTTGGAGAGTCTTGAGCCCTGCCTGACTTTGTCACCATGGTGCTCGCTAATCTCGTCCCGCCTCAGGCCCTGTCCACGGGGTGGGTGAGGCTGCCAGCTCCACCCCACAGCCTCCCGCAACTGATAAACCTCGTGAGCCTATGATGCAAGACCGTGTGAGTGTGTAAGCGCCTCCCCCCCACCTCGGATACCATCAAAGCCTCATTGTATAAGTAAAATTAAAATGTATTAACTTGCCTTCCCGATGCCCCCTGATAGCAAGTTTAATTACTCTGGACATAATTAAATGAGTTTAAGAGATTAGAAATATAACAGGGTAGGTAAAGAGCATAAATTTATGGGGAAAAGGGAAAATTTAATTCTGGAGTCTTTTGTTAGTTGCTAGCTAGGTAGGTAGACTGCTGGGGACCAGAAGGGTTGGAGGACTTACTAGGGTAGAGGGTTTAGAGGGGTGAACAGGGTAGGGTGTGTGCTTGTTGGTCTATGTGGTAACATGCAGCCCCCTACCTGGGCAGGTCTCTCACAGGGTGGTCGAGTTTTGGTTGGGCACACTGACTAGGGAACTCTTTAAATTCAGGGCAAGTGGAGGTTGAAGTGACCTGGAGGACCAGAGAAACAAGGCAGCAGTTTCTAGGGGGTCAGTTCAGTTGCTGAGGACACTGAGCATGGACAGATTTCATTGGCAGTCCCAGGGGAAGCCAGTCCAGAGAGGGAGAGTCTATGGGGGAAATGTTTGGAAGTCCAGGACAGAGGCCAGAGAAGTGGTGGGCTCTCTGTGTAGCTTTCTGCTCATCTCCCGCCCAAACTCCAGCTTCTGCAGCACCTCCCCGGAGGAAGCACAGGACCCTTCATCTAGCTGGCACGTCTGGCTCTGCACATCTTTAAACCCTCCTCAACCACTTAGTGTGTGCAGTGGTGGATGGAGTACACACCCATCTCACCCCCGAGACATAGGCCCACTACGCACACACATTCGCATATCCATACAAACTCACACCCATGGGCAAACACATCCGCCCACAGGTCTACACACTCGCACACATGTGCACCCACTCCCTCCCATGCATATTCTTAACTTGCAGCTAGGCACACACACATGGGGCTCACTCACTCAAACACATGTACACACAGATCCACATAAGTAGACGTTCAGCCACCCCCCCTCCCCGCAGGTCTCCTCCAGAACCCACTGCTCAGCGGGAGAGTGTCTTGTCTCTGAGAAAGTCTGTTGTGGTCTGTTGGATTGTTCAGCAGTGCAGGGGCAGGCGGAAGGAAGAATAGTTTTCCAAGCGGTTTAGGGTTACACTCTTAGAAGGCTGCATACAGATTCGTGCCCGCTTTCTCCAGCTCTGGGCTTATTTTAAATAGGCTAGCTCTAGATAAGATTCCATATTTATTTTTTTAAAGTGAAAACAAACAAAACAAAACAAAAGTACCAGGACACCTAAGGAAGAAGAAAAACGGAGGGCCGGAGCAAGCAGGGGAGATAAAATGGGAAGTCCCTGGAGCTGGCCTGCTTGGGCTGGGGTGGGGGCTGGGACTGCCAAGCACCATAATGGTGTTTAGAAATCGAGTCTGTGTTATGTCTAGCGGTCCTAGTATTTTGTGTTACTCTGACCCCGGCATTGTATCACTTCAATGCAGTCAGAGTGTGTGAACGCTCGGCTCTGGCCAGAGGAAGGTATTTGTATTCAGGCCAAATCTACATTTCAGATTTGAAATGGGGGTGGGGGGGGGCAAAGGACAGATGGGGGTGGGCCTGGAAAGGGCAAAGGTCAGTGTTCACAGGTCCAAGACCATGTTTAATATCACATGACACCTTTGTCAAACAGTGTGTCACCCCTCCCCCAGACATGCAGGCTGTCTGGGCTTCTATGCCTAAGGGACCTTTCTCTGCCGTCGGCTTCCCACCCGAACTCACAGACTTGCTTTTTATAAACCAGAAGAAGCGAACGAAATTTGACCTGCTCCATATTTTTCAAATGTGGTGGCATGAGAAGCCTCAGAGGGTCATGTGCTCCCTTTCCTCCCCCAGGCCAGCCTGTCTGCAGCCCACCCCCCCTCCTTGGGTGCAGTGTCTCTCTGAGGCTTTAGGACTGACAGGAGGCAGGCTGGGAGGGGAACGGAACGGTGTTGGATTTCAACTGTGCCCTTGAAGGTGAGATCCGGGGCTGCAGCCAGGGTCCAGTCGTCACCAGAAATCTCAAAGGACAGGAGCAGAACCCCAAGGTCAGACGCATCCAGAAGGGCTTAGGGCGCAGCATCAAGGCTGCTGGTTTCAGGCAGTCTGTAGCCGTGTGGTGAGGGTCAGGGAGCTCTGACAGCTGGCTTCTCCTCTGTCGAGCAGACTGTGTCTCTGCTTTGGTCAACGGAGCCTGATAATCTATGTTCACTTAAGCCTGAGAGGCATCTGTCCCATTCACCTCGGCGCTGCAGGAGTCCCACAGCTCTGGGAAGACCTTAGCTATGTAGGTACTGCAATGTAGCTCAAGGAGGGCCGCATGCATGCAGAGTGCAGACATGCATGCAGAGCGCAGACATGCATGCAGAGCCGGCAGGGATGAAGGACTCCCAGGAAAGAGTGCTTCCCTAGGCTTTGCTTAGAGATTCAGAGGTTACTGGGGTTTGCCATAGGGGGACCCTTCCATGAGAACACCCAGTCATCCCAAGCAGTCAACTTGGTTCAGATGCCTAGGGCTCTTGGATAATGGGCCTCCTCTCCTCCTTCTGGCCTTTGTCTGACCTTAATCTTTGCTATCCTGAAACTGGGGCGGCACTGACTCCTATGAAAAGCTGTGTAGTCACCGAGTGAGTTGTTCCAGGCAAGGTTCCTCGCCTGGAAGAGGCGTTCAGGAAATCCGAGTCACCATTTTTTTCGTGGGATTTGTGGCTAGCCCTTACTGGCAAGTGTGAGGGGCAGTTTGTCTGTACGTCTCGGGGAGGTGTGTGCCGATGCAAGCTGGTCTGAGAAAGTATATTTGGCAGAGATAAAGAGACTAACTCAGAAATGAGCTTTGAATCAGCACATGCTTCCGACCAAATCAAGTGTTCTCCGATTTTAGGGAGCGGCAGATTCTCCAGCCCTTCTTGCATCACGGTGAGAATACTTTGTCCAGAAAAGCACACGGGGTCCCTAGGATGGGCATGAGTGCTCATTGCCCCATTTAGACCAGCTGCTGCTTTGAACAACGTCTTTAAGTAGATCGAGGTCAATTATACCTGCTTAATGACCTGCTTGGATAATAAAACAAGAGGTTAGGCATGAGCTGGAAGACTGGGCAGGGGCGCCGCAGAGAAAAGCACCAGCCTGGGGCTGGGGGCTTGTGCTGGCGGCCTGGCCCTGATCATCTGCCCCGAGACAGCTTCCAGGTGCACACACTGCTCTTTAAAATGAGTGTAATCTTTGCAGCACCTGGAGACATCCAGAACTCCATACAGCAGGTCATAGAGAGTCTGTCACCTTTGCCCGTAAAACAATGGAGTTCCTATCTGTGGAAACTGTCTTGCTTATTGCTTGATTTAAAGAGATCGGAGCCTAGGAAACAGTAGGAAGCACATAGAGGTATGACATGGCGGAGAAGCGAGGATTGAGCTTCATTTCTGGTGAAAGATGTGTTGGGTAGTTAGGGCTCCTCCCCCCTGGCACCTCAGTTCTGAGGTCTGTGAGGTGGGCTAACTGTACCTGCTATTAATATGTCTTAAAGCTTACCTTGCTATGCTCCCCAAAATGGATAAGAAAGAGACATTGCTGGTCTCCTTAACCTTCAAGACTTTCTAGAAGGCAAGCCATACTTTACATGGCCAATGAACCTGAGGTTGGAACTCTGCACACCGCCCTGCTGGATGGAATGTGGTGGTGGTATCTACGGAGGTCGTCACATGATGGTCAGGAGAAGTCACAAAACTTAGGTTGAGCTAGTGTAGGGTCTGCTGTCTGCAGCTCAGGGCCACATCCACTTCACACTCATTTGCACGCGTGGAGGCAAGCATGTGCCGCAGTGAATGCGTGGAGGTCAGAGGACAGTTTGTGGGAGTCATCTCTCTCCTCCTACCATGTGGGTTCCAGGGATCCAGCTCAGGTCATCAGACTTGCTAGCATGCGTTCTTACTTGCTGAGTCACCCCATAGCCCCCCTGAGAGATTTTGAGTGTAGCTATGTTGTCTAATGTGGTGACTGCTTTCAATGGCAGGGTCTCATACTTGTGACAGAGGCAGGCCCTTGAAGCCAGAAGTATGCCCTCTCCTGCCCCTCAAAGGAAAGGTCTGCCAGCCATTGGTGCAGCGTCTAAACGTGCTATCTCTTAAGTGTCCCAAGACTGTGCAGCTTCTCCATTTTTAAAAACGTATTTTACTTACAAATGTCTATTTATGTCTCTGGGGGCAGATAATACTGGTTCTGGGCTCAATGGAGAAATAAATATCATATTGTTTGCGTCTTTGGGAATTTCCTCTCTGCAAGAGAAAGGAGCAAATTGACCATCCACTTGTGCTATTGCCTTTGTCTTTTATGACAACCCAGTGTATAAGATGCTTCCTACAGAGAAACCAACTTCTGGGGAGGTCAAGTCACTCAGTCAAGATCATATAGCTAGTGTAGCATGAAGTCAGGATTTCCATCCAAATCTTCCTAACTAAAATTTCAGGTTCTTCCCACCAGATGTTGCTGCTTCCATGCCTTTTGGCATCCTCTCCTAAATTAGCTAAAGGGCCAGATCTAGATCTCTTCTAGGTCCTGAAAGCGTGGACGAAGGCCAGGGAGCCACTTCTTGGGAGCATTCGATCGTCTCTGCTCTGAATGTGGAGTCAGAGCCTTTTGACCTGGGGGAGGGGCCTTGAGCTATCACCCAGAGTGTTGAGAGGGGTATTTTGGATGTGAGAAATGGCTCTGTGGACTAAGATGTCCCTGAGCTTCCTGGCGTGCTGTCAGGGTTTTTGGTGGCTCTGGTGTTTATAGGCAGTGGGAAAGGGCTGGGTTCTAGAGCCAGCCTGGACATAAGAGGGTGTGCGCGTGTGTGCATGCGCGTGTGTGCATGCGTGTGTGTGCATGCGTGTGTGTGAGTGTAAGCTGAGCTTGGGAAATGGAGCAAGCATGGAGGAGAGTGACGGGTCTGAGACAAGGACAAAGAGCCAAGGGTAACTGCAGGGCCATCTTCTGATGGAAAAAGATTACTTCTTGTGCCCTGGGTTCGGGTAGAACAGCTCAGGGTAAGTGCATTTTACTGGGAATGGTGATCATATTTAAAAAAAATAAATTTACAAAGCAAAAGAGAAAGGACCAATGACTCCGCTCTGGGCTGCAGATCCGGCCAGTACACACAGCTAGTCATTTGAAGGCTGGATGCTGCTTGGCTTATCAAGGGCTAATAAATAATAAATACCAATTAAATCAAAGCTATGCTCACTGTCCCCTTCTAATTCCAGGCAGTTTTTGAAAGTGGACTTTGTTGTGATGAAGGCCTTGGGCTGAGGCTGTCCTGCTGTGCCAGATGGAAAGGGACCCTGGGGAGCTTCCTTCAGCTTCCTGAGATGTGGGCTTGAGTCATCTGGTTGTGGAGAGGGAGGAGTGAATGAGTCTGGAGCAGGAATGGGGTGCTCTGCTGTGCAGGTGGGAGGCTCTGGGGTAGACAGACAGACATTTGTGGGGCATTACCCTTCAAGCTGGCGGCTCCTGCAGGTCCGTGTATACTAGGCCTCTCTCCATTCAGCAGAGAGAAATTTCACCAGTAAAGATGGCTACTATAACAGGATTGGTAATTCACTTTGCACTGGGGGCAAATCACCCACGTGAAAAGCCAGCATTGTCCCCGCAGCCTACAGGATGAAAGGTTACCTCTTCCAGTACAGGTAGGATCTCAACTGTGCTGCCTCAGTTAGGCTATGGTCTCCCTCAGCGGTGACAACCTGTTGTTGGGGGTCACACATCTGCCCACAGATCGCCAGGGACCCTGGAACTGTTAAACACACAGGGGGCCTCTCCTCAGTGGAGGAGGGGATATACTTGCTATCCCACCCAGAAAACTGGGAGTGGATATTGTTGATGACCTAATGCCTTTTGCTCTCTGTGGTGGCAGGGCCTCACTCACCTTTTGCTGTAGAGGCAGACATCATCCCCTAAGCTCCCCAGAATGCTTATCCTAGACTCTCTCTCCCTGGTTCCCAGTTTATAGAACCAGTCATGGGGGGGGGGGTCCCATGTACTTCAGAGCCTGTTGACCTCTATGCCATCTTGGTCAGGGACCACATCAGATCCTAGGCTCTAAAGCTATAGAACCTATTTTCATGATCACATGTTCTTTGTCAAGAGTCTGTGTAGGGGGCTGGAGAGATGGCTCAGAGGTTAAGAGCATTGCCTGCTCTTCCAAAGGTCCTGAGTTCAATTCCCAGCAACCACATGGTGGCTCACAACCATCTGTAATGAGGTCTGGTGCCCTCTTCTGGCCTTCAGGCATACACATAGACAGAATATTGTATACATAATAAATAAATAAATAAATAAATAAATAAATAAATAAAAGAAAAGAGTCTGTGTAGCCACACCTTAAACCTTGTTGTGTGCCTGGAATCGGACTGATTGTTGCCTGGAAAGCCCCCCCTCCCTCGAATGCATCGTGTTTTAAATAAAAGGACAATGAACCACGGGCGGCATTAGACTCCCGATGTCTGACCCAGGGTGTCAAGTCAATCTGAACTGAGTTTTCCCTCTCATCTCTCAAGGGTTCGCTTCCTCACCTGGATACACCAGCAGGGTCCCCCCTCCCCCCCAGTCTGCTGCAGGTCGCATTAGGTCAGTGGTTTTGCACAAATCTGGGTCTCCGAGAAGGCAGCAGCTACGATGGTGTCCTCCTGATAGGGATGTGAGCCAGACTTCACTGAAAGGAGAGGCCAGAGGTGCAGGCAGAGTCAGTGGACATGGGAGGGGAGAGCACGGAGAGTCTCAGACTGAGGGGGGGCTTTGTGGTGAGGCTGGCGCAGGCAGACTGGAACTTGGACCTCTGAGTTCAGGAAATGTCATTTTCTTTCCTTAAAGCAGAAAGCCCTGACCCTCCCATGCATGCCAAGAAAAAAAAGTCCAGCAGTTCATGGTCCTGTTTATTCTCAGACAGGGAGGGGATGGCCTTTTTCAGAGGTGTCCGACTGTGCGGTCCAGCCAACCTGACATCTGTGGGAGTGCAGGGCTTGGATGTTTAGTCTGAGAGAGACCCCAGGCCCCAGCGAGCTCAGCTCTTCATGGCTTTGCCTCAGCACTGACCCCACTCCCTCTTGAGCAATGGAATCCTGTGGGCTTTACAAGAAGGAAGCTGCTCCAGCAGCCCCTGAAGTGCAGCCCACCCCTCATTTTCTCCCCCATCCTGCCCTAGGACGGCCATAGAAGTCTAAGGGAGCTTCACCCTGCAGACAGACGGCTGTGGTCCAAATCTGCCTTCTGTTCCAGTGTGCTGATGTCTCCCGGGCCCTGCATACCTATTGGGTCTATTTCCCTAGCTGATCTTACTTAGGAAGTGCTGTCTTGACACACAGCCCTGGGACTGTAGCCCAGGCATGTAACTGTCCAGCCTCTTGTGTGGTACCCAGCACAAGGCTTTATAAAAATTCCTGGAATTGGCCTGAACTGAGTTCACCTGAGCCCTTTTGGGAATGGCTCCACTGTCTGCTGGATGTAATGGCACTGTGGGTCTTAGAAGAGGGCTCTGCAGGTCTCCAGGCTGGCTCTTGGCAGAGCTATGGTCTCAGAGTAACAGACAGGCCAGGACAGGGACACCCTGACTTCATGTTCACCCGAGGGTTCTGTGTATTTGACAGTGGGATCTAGGGAGACCAGAGGGAGTGGGGGTGTGGGACCTAATCATGCTCACAGTCACCCTGCTTTTAGTGTGGAAAGCTCTGTGGGGAGCAAGCCTGGCTCCCAAAAATGCAATGGCAGGGTCTTTACACAGCTGTGGCTGTCCTGGAACTCACGCTGTAGAACAGGCTGGCATTGAACTCACAGAGATCCGCCTGCCTCTGCCTCCTGAGTGCTGGGACTAAAGCCATGTCCCAGCACTTCAGACTTAAAAATGCATTTTCTTCCTTCCTTTCTTGTTTTTTTTTTAATTTTTTTATTTTTATTTATTTTTTTCTCAAGACAGGGCTTCTTTGTAAAGCCCTGAATGTCCTGGAACTACCTCTGTAGAACAAAGTTGTCTTGAACTCACAGAGATCCATATACCTCCACGTTCTGAGTGCTGGGATTAAAGGCATGCACCACTATTGCCCAGCAGAAAGTGCATTTTAAAACCAGGTTTTTGTAACCCTTTGTCCCTCAGAGTTCCCAGGGACTAAAGGGTGTGAAGACGTAGAAAGCAAAACCAACAAGTTCAGGATGAAAACTGTTTATGTTGATAGTCATAATTTATACAAACCAACTAGCATAATGGAAGCTGCAAAAAGAGAAACATACCTATTGGATCATGTATTGAAATAGTGGCCAACATGTTTAGTGAGATGATTAATTTAGTGGTGAGTTTTGTAAACAGCCCCTGTGTTCCTGGGCTCTTTCTGGTAGCTTCTGAAGTGTATCCATGGCCCTCAGACTACTGAAGTTTACAATGTAGCCATTCCATGTATTTCTGTACTGAAGACATTTTGGGAGGTAAATGTAGTCTCTTCCAGTTGTGGTCTTAATTGTGTTGATCTGCCTGTCTATCCGTCCTGTAACACTTTCAGAATCTACTGTGCATTTGGTGTGGTAAGGTGACGTACCTAAGGTGATTTCTAAGATAAAGGACATCCTCATCCTGAAAACTCAGGCTTTCTTAGCCTGGTAGTATTGACATTTTGAGTAGGTCATGCTGTGTTGGGGGCTCTGTTCTGTGCATGGTAGGGTGTTTAGCAGAATTCTGGGCTCTAGCCTTAGATAGGAGGAGCACCGCCCTCAGTCAGGACAATCAAAACCATCTCCAGACATTGGCATGTGTCCTGTGTCCCCTGGGTTCTGGTTAAGAACTGTCAGTTTAAATGGAGACAGATCCGACACAAAGAAAAGTGCTGTCGAGAGCTCCAGGGACTGCTCGGAGGATGACAGGCCTGGAGGACGTCCGGGCTGCAACGTGAGGGGTGTGTGGAAGTGTGGGAGGCACAGCAGAAGGGGGGGCAGGAGAGGCAGAAAGGCATGCACAGGCTTGGTGGGCTTCTGCAGGAGCTGGGTGGTGAGCCAAGGTGGGAGTCAAAGCTGTTCGGCAAAGAGAGCAACAGGCAGGCCAGCACCAGCTGAACCACATCCTCCAGAAACAAGAATCTGGCCTTTAGTCTTTTCTGACACTGCACCCAACATCTTACACTTATCCTCTCCGGCTCTCTGTACTTTCATGCGTTCGCTGCTTGCCTCCATCCCCTTTCTACCCTCCTCACTTGTACCCACCTGCCCATTATCAGAAGCCTGCATTCCCCGAGGAGCAGAGGGAATTGTCGGGCTAAAAGTTTGCTGGAGCTTCTTGCAAGTTCCACGGCTTCCTTTTGGGTAGTCCAGGTCCTTGACTGGGCCAGCAGTGCTATCTGGTCCAGGCGATTGCACCTAAACAGCAGATTCCTTCATGTGCTTCTCCAAACACAGGGATGCAGGTCTGCACGTGTGTGTGCATGTTTGCGTGCATGTGTGTGTGCATGTGTGTGCATATGTACGTGCGCGCGTGTGCATGCGTACCTGAATGTGTGTACATGCATGTGTGCATATGTGTGTGAATGTGTGTGTGCATGTGTGTGTGTGTATGTGTGTATGTGTACAGCAGGCCTGATCTTAGACAAAAGCTCGTGAAATTAGATGCATTTATTACTGGACATGGAGGACTGACTGGGTGCCAGAGTCACAAGGACATACACCTGTGGATAACCTGCACATTTTGTGTGCGGGGAAACGATCCAGGAGCTTTGTGTGGGTCCTCGCAGGGCATGCTGCCAGCATGATAACTGCTAGCAACAGACATAGGAAGGGCAGCATGGCTCCCATACTCCATTCTCCAGGGGTCCTTTCTCCCGCATCCATCCCTGCTTTAGGACTGTCCAGCAAGGAGGGAGCAGGAGGGAGCAGGAGGAAGGGGGGGATGTGAAAACTGAAGAGGGCTTGAACACACCTCTCCTTTCCTTTCCTTTTCTCCACCCTTAACCATCATTAACAGAAAAATATTTTTAAAAGATCCCTTGATGGCATCCCCAAATGTGAAGTGTGACATTTTCTTAGCTGATGGCCTCCTTTGTGAAGGGATTTTGTGTCCTCCCAGCATGCCTGCTGGATCCCAGTTTGCTGTGGTTGCTAAGGTAAATACTCTTCCATTAAGCGCCACAGCCCAAGAGTGGCCTAAAGCTCAAATAAATGACCGAGGAGCAAGTTAAACATTTCCCTGGGGTGATTTTAACCTATGCAATGGCTTTTTGGGAAAATTGCCTATTTCCACCCCCATGCTTTGGCCAGGGGGTGTCTCTTATTCTCTTATTTCTTTTCAGCCAAGTACATCTTTTTCATTTATGCCTGTATTGGATGAAGGGCAGACGTGGGATTAATAAACCACAGAGACCCTCTCCCCAGAAAACTGGAGCAGAATGCATGCATTATCTTAACTTTGGGGCAACCTGGGGTGTGTAGCTGATTCTAACAGAGACCCCTCCACCCTCAACTTCCCTTTCCTGAGAAAAACACCACGACCCAAGAGCTACGGGAGCACAGAGTCCTTCCAGAAGGTTCCTTTATTAGGGATAAGATTCTAGGATCCTGGTGGCAGCTTGTGACTTGTGTGGCTCGGCGACACGGCTTTGCTTATCTCCCTCAGCCTCAGGAAGAAGGTGTCCAGAGACAATTCAGCACGTGTGATGGCTGTCCTGATGTCACTTCATGAGGAGATGGCTGGGCAGCCTCGCTCATCTCTTCGCCTTTGTTCAAGGAGTCGGAGTAGCCTCTGGCCACCTGAAGGAAGCCACGAGTGGGCCATGGTCTTTAGGCATCTGCTGAGCTCCTAAGGACGAGCAGGTCCCACACGGAAGTCCACATTTGTGTTACCTCTGACGATGTGCTGTGTTCTGTATGTGCGTTTGTGTGTGTTATGTGTGCGCAACTGTCACACATTTTGAGTGACCTGTGAACGCCTTTTTCCTGAGGCCAAGGGGGATAAGCGAAACCATGCCACTGAGCCACACGGGTCACGAGACACTATGTGTGTGGGTGTGGGGGCCAGAGGCTGACATCAGGTGCTTTCTTCTCTTACTTTATACCCTGTGTTTTGAGACAGGGTCTCCCACTAAACCCAGTACTCATGGCTTGGCTAGGCTGGTTGGCCAGAAACCCCAGGGTCTGCAAGCTTCCTTGTTCCCTAAACTCCAGCTTGGGTTACTGGCATGTGCCTCTGTACCTGGCTTCTATGTGGCTACTGGGGATTCAGACTCAAACCCTCTCCCTAATCCGGGCTCAGGAAATCTGTCTTCAGCTAGGGGACATGTACACCGCCAGGATCATGCCTGTTTCTCCCTATGCTGTCCATCCCAGCTTCATCCTGGGGACATACTAAGGATGCTTGCAGAAGCCTGGATGGAAATGGAGATTAACACTGCAGCCCTTCAAGGGGAGGGAATTCAGCTCTAGGCTTGAGTAGACTTCCAGGCGTTGTGGCCAAGTAGCTCTCCTGCTGGAGGGCGCTTTCTGAAGATGTTCGCTGATGTTCAGTGCACAGCTAAGGCCACTGCCTCCTGCCTCACCCTCAGAGACTGGCTCCAGCTCCCCATTGACCTGGGTAGCTGCCATCCATCCTTTGGGCTCCCGCTCAAGTGTGTGTTCTTTGCCTGGCCTTCCTCCATCCCCTGACGCTTAGCCCCAGGCCTGAAGTAGATACACCACCATGGGTGACGCAGAGAAGAAAGATGGCTGCCTCTGCACCTGCAGTGATGCCTGGCTTCCTTTATGTCTTTTCTTTCCCACACTTCACATGATCAGTCAGAGGACAATAGAGCAGATTAAAATCATCTCGGTGCCACACACTTCTAACAGGGGGTTAGGGGTGGGGGTAGGGGATGAGCCTTTCAGAACCTCTTGTTTAGCGAGCCCTAAGGGGAAAGAACCTTCTCTGTCTTTCCCTTCCTGGGGTGGGAAAACAGAGCTCCTGTTAAGCACACGCAGGGCCTGGAACTTGGATAACTTGCATGTGACCGGGACGCCTGGGAGGCCATCCAGCGCCTGGAGACGGATGAAGAGCCGTGATGCCCAACACTGAGGTCTGTACTCCTTGTTCAAGAAACCTGGTCGCCAAGCCACCACTGGCCCGGGCACCATCCTCCGGAGAAAGGCTTGGCTAGAGACATTAGGGGTTCCCACCCCCACCACTTCTCCTCACGGGGAAAAAAACCCGACTTTACGGTCTTTTTAGCCAATTTTGGAGGTGAAGGCCAGGAGGTTACTGGGACAGGAGTAGAGGTGGGGCCGACGGAGGAGAATTCCTGGTTTTGGTTCCTGACGCTTGGTCAGTCTGGTTTTGTACTTGTGTCTTTTAAGCTTTTCCACATGTGCCCCAAGGGCCCATCAGTGAGCATGTTTTATAAACTGGAAAAATGAATAAAAATCAGACCCAGAAGGGAAACACCAGGAGGAGTGTGGAGGGAGAGGGTGAGTTTCTCTCTACCTCCCAGCTAGGCCTGACCTGCGCTTGCGGGCTCCCGGGGTAAGGCTGTGCTGGCTTTATGGGGCCAAATGTGGAATTTCTGCTTGGAGAAAGCCTGATCAGGTTTGGTACTTGGGCTGCCCTGTTCGGCATTAATTAACTCCAGGAAGGTAAAAGTAATTCTTTTTATTTGGCTATCTGGCTCCACAAACCCCTCTGGCTTCCTGTCCCCGAGGTGCCGGATTGATGAGCCCGCAAATGTGTAAAGTCCTGCACAGGAAGCCCCCACCCCCATGGCCATTCAGAAACTCTTGACTCCTGCTGTCCCCAAAGGCAAGAAACGTGGAGGCCTGGACCCCAACTCTGTTTACACCTCCAGAAATGGAAGCGGCAGGAACCCTCCATTTTCTTCCCTAAGGCTCTTGGGTTGAGCAAGAGGTCTGGAGTGGGGGCTGGGGCTATGTGGAAAGGAAATTCTCCAAACCGTTTGGAAAACCATCCGCAGTCAGAGAAGCAAATAGGGAAGAGGCCAATCTGGGGCGTCTAGGGGAGTTCTGAAAGATCCCCACAGGGCCTTTTGACCCCATCACAGGTCCTTGGTCCCATGACCCTAGCTTGGACTTCCAAACCTTCCTCCAGGAACTTCGGCACTAAAAATGCCTTTGGGAGAGCTGAGACCCAAATTTATTTATGCTTTTGTATTAACACATACTTCTGTACGAACCTGTGTTCTTAAAAACACACCCCTCAGAGGAAATGGGAGAATTGGCACAGATGAAATAAATGTTTAACAATCATTATTTTTACCTGTTAGCTCTGTATGGAAATTTTGCTTTCCTTTAGTTATTTTATTAATAAAATCAAACTTCTAGTGGGAGCGACAGGATTGGAGCAGCATAGCTTCAGCTTGGTAGTACAAGGTTCCTTTGTGATACAAAGCCCAACATCCTGTTCTTACCTGTGTTTTCAACTCTTAGGGTATTACTGCTAATAAATGTAGGTAAGAAGACATATAAGTCCCCACTGAAGGACACTGGCTCTTATTTCTGAATCCCAGCCACCGAGGGAACACAAATTTATTATTATCAGTGTAGGCTATACACAAGGATGAGAGGTTCATTATGGCACCTCACAGGTGTACGCCATTACTCTGCTTATACTCACCCCTCCTATTTGCCCCCCTTTATCCTATTGCCCCAGTCTCCCCACTGGTCCTCTTCTCGAGATGACAGAAAGTATAATCTGATACCACGCTGAAAGCAAACCAACAAATGGGAGCCTCGCTGTCCATTTGCTTTACAGTGAACTGGACCTTTTGGTCCAAGACCTTAAGTTCCATGTGGTCTTCTGTACTGCTGCCCCAGACTCCAGAACAGTAGGAGGGCTTGGATTCTCTAGTGTGGTGACCGGCAGAAAGCCTTCCAAAGGTGGCCATGCCCCCATCGCCAAAAACCTTGACATGTTAACTTCTGAGGCCTCAGGGACTTTATAGATACAATTTACAATAAGGACTGCCCAACGGAGTGTTCTGAACCATCTAGGTCAGCGTCTCTTATCTTAGAAGACTTTCAAAGCGGAGAACTTTGGTTGGCTGGAGTTAGAGATGAGACGAAAGAGGTGGCGAGAGTTCTACAATATTGGAACATAAGAGAGAATATGAGTGACTTGAGACCAAAGCTTGATGATTGGTGAGGAGAGACCCCAGAGGTCCAAAGCTTGCCTGAGCGGGAAGCGAATGTCTCCGTAGAATCTTCAATGAGTGTCGCCTTGCAGACACCCTGATTTGGACTGTGTGAGACTTCTCTTAAGGACTGCATCGGGCGTGACCCTGACCTCCAGAAGGTGTGCGAATGTTTTCAGTTGTTTAAGCTGCTAGGTTTGTGGTAACTTGTTACAGCGGCAGTAGAAAAACATTACCAATTCTAACAAATCTCTACATGGAAGTTCCAAGATTTTCTCTACCCCAGGGTTCATCTGTGCATCCTTTAAAGGTGCAGGGACACCCTGTTAAAGGCTGCCTGGAAGAAAGAACTTTAAATGTGCATTTTGTAGCATTTGCAGCTAGCCGGAGAAGGAGGCCCTTGCCTACTGTGAGGCTGCAGGGACGGTGACTTTGGGCTTTGATCACGTGAGCTGCTGTCACTTATCATCTTTCTTAGTGACCATGCCAGTGGCCCTGGGGGACCATAGTGATGAAGTTTGGGATCCGAAATCAAGGGCCATGGCCAGAGGTTCCATTTTAAAGGAGACAAGTGCTTCTGCTCTTGGCCAGATCCTATCTTCTCGGAGTTTGATATCTGGCTGCATTCCAGATGTTCATGGAGAAACAGATGTGCGGGACCACTTTCAACTCTTGGAGTGACTCAGTGTGGACTACAGCTCCCGTGCTTATGACAGTGGTGTGAGGGAGTGTGTAGTCACCCGCATTTGCCAATCAAGTGAATGAAGATTCCGAAGGGAGTAAGGAGCCTGCTCCAGATAGCAAGGTCTGAAAACTCCGGAGTCAGTACTTCTGGGGCATTGTCTCCACTGGGTGTTTGGGGAGAGGGAGAGGCTGGGCTGGACAGGTCCCCTGTCTTCAGGGCACCGGGAGAAGAGAGAACACCCATGAACGGTGCAGCCAGCATACTCCGGTCAGGGTTGTCTATGTGGCTGCGCTCATTTTCACCCTGTTTGTCTTCTCGTCCATCCCTGCTTCTCAGTTTTTTAAAATCCCGGCTGTAAATGCCTTTCCCAGGCTTTCTCGATCCCATCTTAATTCCTTCAGATTCTCATCACATTCATGTCCACAACAGATGGATTCCGGCGCCTGACGTATACTGCTTTGTCGTCCTGTTAAAGCCAGCAGCCCTCTTGGCCCACAGGTGCTGCCTACATCATGTGCCGTGCATCCTGTGGTCTGCTGTCCCTGGCCCGGTGGCATTCACACAGGGCTTCATAAACACACACATGCTGACGGAACGAAGAGGTGCTGTTGATGTTCCGTGTTTCCCTGCCTTCCTTTTCTATGATTTCATGTCAGTTTAAAAACAATAATTGTCTGACGTGTGGGCAAAGAGGGAAATGTGAGCCTCCATGGTTCCAGCTAGGTGAAGAGTGGTTTGCCCAACTCTGCCTGAACCACCCACACTGAGAGAATTTAAAGAGACAGCGTGCTAATGGCCGGGTGACTCAATGGGGCTGCTTAGGGCTCCTCCATGTTTCCATGCTGTGTCTTAGCCCAGGCAACAGCGGAGTTTTTCTCCCTCGGGCCGGGACCAGAGAGCGGAAGTGCTGTGTGTAAAGGCCAGCTCTCTGCTCGGCCTCAGTGAGGAGCTATGCCTAAAAGTACTTTCAGGAGCCTTCTCTAAACTGGAACCGCTGAATACCCATCCAAAGGGGCACTGGAGAAACAGTTGACATGCAGTGACATCCTACAAATCATTCTGTGAGTGCATTGTGCGGAAGTTGTGGAGTGAAACCCAATGCGGCCGCTAAGAGGAACATGTTGAAGTCATATGTAGCAGTTCAGGCAATGTTGAAGAGGCAGGGGTGGGTAATCAGCTATATACAGATAAACACACACACACACACACACACACACACACACGCACACACGCACACACACAGAAATAGGATATTACAGGGTTGGGCAAGCTGTGCCCAGGGGTCAAGTTCAGTCTGTCCACCTGCTGTTGTGTGGCCTGTGAACTGAGAATGGCCTTTATACAGTTCTAAATTGCTGAAAAATATCACTAGCAGAAAATTCCTGACATCTGAAAATTACATGAAATTCAGATTTCTATGTAATAAAATTTGTTGAGCCAACACCACGCCCTTTCTTTCCCATCTTGCCTAGTACTTGCCACAGACAATGTGTTCACAGAGTTGAAAGCATTTGAAATCTACTATCTGTCTCTTTTGAGAGAAAGTGCCTCAACCCTTGGCCTACATTAAATTTGGGGGTATAGCTATCTCTTCAATGGGACCTGGTAGCATAACGGTTGTCATTGGCCTTATTTATCTTTCATGGTGCTGGAGACTTATAGCTTACTATATTTATAATACCTAATATATTTTATGTTTTAAAAAGTGAAAGATAAAGTCATCTGTAGTGAGTCATGCTATAATCCCAGCACTCGGGAGTCTACAGCAGGAAGATTGCTGTGAGTTTGAGACCTATCTGTATTATAGCTAGCTTGGGCCACACAGAGATGCTCTTTCAAAATACCTTTTCTCCCCCAAAGAAACCCCTTTGTCTTACTCCCCAGACTTAGTAATAGGTATGATTATAGTTTCCAGTTTACAGATGAGAAGCGAGGTTCTGGGGGCATGCAGATGGTGAATCCTGGGAAGGGATTACCTTTGGCCGTGTGTCTCCAGAGTGTCTGTCTAGCCTAGGCTGCCCACCAGGAGTCTGTGTGCCAGCCAGGGAGAACAATGTTAGTTGGATCTCTTTCCTGGTAGACATGCCCTGGGACTGTTGTCTGTTGACGTCTCCCCGCACACTCTCGGCATGAGGGTGAGGAGAGAGAGATGCACAGGTCACCGTTAGCCACATCACATCTGAGCACACTGCCTAAGGGATGACAAGTCCTGACACTTTGTAGAGCTTCTCTGACCCCCCCCCCCCCCCCGCCGCAGATCCTCACAGAAACCCTGTGGGGAGCAAGGTGGTCACTGCTCCTGCAGGTGGAGATGAAAAAGCCTGATTCCCGGTGACCAGTGACTTCTTGGGCACCGTCATGTTCATGGAGCTCAGACAGAGCCCACCTTGACCATGGCCTCCCAGCTGAGCAATTTCAAGTCCCATCTTCTCACCGAGACTTAGGAACCTCATTTGAGAAGGGGAGGTGGCACGAGTTCCCAGATCACACGTGGGAGGATAACATGAGACACCAGGTGTCGGATGTTTGACTTTCCGGACCAGCGGGAGAACTGTCTGTCCGGCCACCTATGGTATCCCTGTCACCGCTATTGTCATTCCTAAAAGACCCTTCCAGGATTCCCCCCACAGTGCTGTCATCTTCATCAAGGCTGGGCTGTATCTGGGAAGAGTCTTCTCAGCCACAGCTCTCGAGTACAACACAAAAGTTCTCCCAGCTCTAAGGAACCTGGGCTGCCAGGAGCCATCTCAGGGTCACTGCTTTTTATGAGGTGATGGTAAACACGGGAGAAGTGAGAAGGTCGGAGGAGAGGTGCCAGCCACCTGAACCTGCCTGGCTTTTCTCTGTGAACCCCAGAAACCCAGGGTGAGGCAGCCTGCGGGCAGGACTGCCCTGCACAGCAGCTTCTAGTTGTGGTTCCTGGGAGATGGCGCACGACAGCCGCAGCAGGGACTCCTTTTAGAAACAAGAGCGACTCCCAACTGGCAAGGCACGTGAGACAGAAGTGGAAGGCAGAAGCTCTGGAGTCGTGGACGAAAGGTGGAGAAGGAAGTGAGGGCAAGAGTGGCTTTGGCGTCTCAGGTTGACATGATGGCGAAGCTGGGAAGTCCTAAGTCCTAACTGTGGCTGTGCCCTGGGTGGCTCAAGTTGGCATTCTCTGGGAGACAGTCACCGAGTGAATCCTGGAGCCTGGGAATGGACAGCAGGGTCACTGAGTCTTTGAGAGAACCTAGCCAGTGATGAACACCTTGCCTGGGATTAGCAAACAGTCTTGTTTAGGGAATAGGTGACCGTTGCCCAACGTAGACTCCTAATAAATCGAAAGAAAAATTATTGGCTTGTGTAAATGGGAAGTGAACAGCAACACTCAATACAAGTATGGCTGGGTCCAGGGGCCAGCGCCAGGTTATCAGAGATCTGTCTTGCTTGCTATCTCTCTCTTCTTACAAGGTAGGCAGCTCTAAACTCACAAGGTTTCTGGTGAGATGAGACAACAGGCCTGTTTAGACGATGCCTGCGGGCTGTTGGTCTGGTGGAGGGGGCCCTTCCTTTTTAGAACCGTTTCTAAGAAGAGGAAGAGCTATCTACTGTACAGTATAGACAATGGCCTATAGTGGGTTCTTATAGAGAGCTGAGAGCTACCTGGAGCTCAATGTGGGAGCCCCAGGGACCATGTCCTCTCCTCCTGCCCTACCTTTCTACAAAGGAGGTAGATTCTTTAGCAGACATGGAGAGATGCTCAGTTTGGTGTAACTGGAGGTTTCTCTCCTGGCCACCAGTTCCTGAATAACCACTCTGAGGCTTACTATTAATTATAAACCATTTGGTCTATTAGCTCAAGGTTATTATTATTTTTTTTAAATTTATTTATTTATTAAGGATTTCTGCCTCCTCCCCGCCACTGCCTCCCATTTCCCCCCCCTCCCCCGATCAAGTCCCCCTCCCTCATCAGCTCGAAGAGCAATCAGGGTTCCCTGACCTGTGGGAAATCCAAGGACCACCCACCTCCATCCAGGTCTAGTAAGGTGAGCATCCAAACTGCCTAGGCTCCCCCAAAGCCAGTATGAGTGGTAGGATCAAAAACCCATTGCAGTTGTTCTTGAGTTCTTAGTAGTCCTCATTGTCCCATCAAAATCCCATCAAAATTCTTCACAGATCTGGAGAAGACAATAATCAACTTTATATGGAAAAATAAAAAACCCAGGATAGCCAGAACAATCTTATACAATAAAGAATTGTCTGGAGGCATTACCATCCCTGACTTACAGAGCTACAGTATTGAAAACAGCTTGGTATTGGCATAAAAACAGAGAAGTCGACCAATGGAATCGAATAGAAGACCCTGACTTTAACCCACAAACCTATGAACACCTGATTTTCGATAAAGGAGCTAAAAGTATACAATGGAAAAAAGAGAGCATCTTCAACAAATTGTGCTGGCAAAACTGGATGTCAATCTGTAGAAGAATGAAAATAGATCCATATCTATTACCATGCACAAAACTCAAGTCCAAATGGATTAAAGACCTCAATATCAGTCTGAACACACTGAACCTGATAGAAGAGAAAGTGGGAAGTACTCTACAACACATGGACACAGGAGACTACTTTCTACGTATAACCCCAGCAGCACAGACATTAAGGGCCTCATTGAATAAATGGGACCTCCTGAGACTGAGAAGCTTCTGTAAAGCCAAGGACACTGTCACTAAGACAAAAATGCAACCCACTTACTGGGAGAAGATCTTCACCAACCCCTCAGCTCAGGGTTATTATTAACTAGCTCTTACAACTTAAATTAACCGATTTCTATTATTCTATATTACCACGAGGCACATGCTTTCTTTTTAGCCTCACATTTTGCTTCCTTGGTGGCTGCTGGCATCTTCCTGACTCTGCCTTCTTTCTCCCTTTCTTCGCTTTGATTTCTCAACCTGCTCTGTTCTGCCTGGCTATTGGTCAAATCAACTTCTTTATTAACCAAGGCAATAAAACATATTCACAGTATACAAAAGGGCACCCCACATCAGTTTGGGCTTCCAGGAGGCTCCCAATAAAACAATGGGATCGCAACATCTGCAGTTGAGCCCACAAGTTCTGGAAAGACACCTTTGGCCACTTTTGCCTGTTTCCTTCTTTCCCCTGTTCTAGCTATGGGGGCGCTGGGGTGCCTTCCTTTTCTACATGCTCTTTGCCCTTTCTCTGGTAAGGAAGATGCACTCCCCTTGGAGCCAAGTGGACTTCCTCCACCAGCCTGACTGTCCTTCCTTCTCCTTTTGCCCCTGGAAACCCTTCTAGCCCTTAAGGCTTCATAGTAAGTTGGACTCTTCATGATCTGAATTTCAAAAGTGTTTCTATTCTGTCTGTCGTCCTTGTTTTTCTGAACTGTTCTTTTTTCTTTCTCCCCACTTCTCTGCATGTTCTGCTTTTGTGTTAAACTCAAAAGGTCAAGAAATTCAGCTTCACCACCTTCCCTCTTTCCACCTGGACACTCACCCTGCTGCAGAAGGACTAATCTTATGACTTCTTTCTTAGTGCAACAGAATACATTTAGATGCAGCCTGACCCTGGTCAGAGCTTACTGTGGGAGGGTAGGGCAGGAAACCTCTGCCCAGCTCTGCCCAGCTCTGCCCAGCCCAGCCTTCTGGTCCCTCTCCAGACCCCCACGCCTGGACCAGTGGGGCTTTCTCCATGTTTGCTCCCACACTCAGTTATATGCACGTGCTTCTGCAGCTTGAGCCACTGGCACAGAGTTTCTGTGGAGCAAATCCATTGTGCGGTGCTGTGCCCCAACTGAAGTGGAGGAGGGGGGCCCCTCAGCTTGCTATCTTTCTGAACCAGGGGTTGAGAAAGGTCTGGAAAGGAGATCTTTCAAGCTCTGGGAGCCATATGGTCTCTGTCACAATTACTCAATTCTGCTCTTCTACCACGCAAACTGTCGGAGAGGATTCATAAAGGAGGGGCTGTGGCTGCAACTCAATAAGACTTTACAGAGAAAACAGTCAGTAGATTAGACTAGGCCTCTGAGCTTGCTGACCCCCAACCTGGTCCAAGGATCTTTCTGGGTTCAGGGAAACCCTTCACGATGTTCAGAGGGAGGAGATTGATAAGGCAAGGTCACTTACTGGAACCCTTAGTACTACCTCTGCCTCAAGTGTCTCAGATCGGGTGTTTTCCTTTACATTTCAGCAGGGCAAACAAAAGTCATTCAGTCTCACTTGGAGGGGCTGCCCTTTTGGGCTGTTCTCACAAGCTCCTTCCTTGGAGCTTTTGTGTCCCTGTCGTTGGCTTCTTCTAGTTTATGGGAATGATGACACAAGCCCATCACTCTAGGTGATGGGAGATTGTTGGAAGGACACACAGAAAGCTCCAGCACTCACAGATGGCCTTTGCAGGGAGCTATAACATCAATTGTGGCCTTAACAGGAGGGTGTGTGATCTAGTGAGTCAAACCTCATGTGGTGGAGGGAGGTCGCTTGTTGGTTTCTGGCTGCCCAGGTAGCTTAGATCTGAAATAATGACACAGAAACTATATTAATTAAATTGCTGCTTGGCCCATTAGCTCTAGCTTCTTATTGGCTAACTCTTATATTAATTTAACCCATTTATATTTATCTGTATATTGCCTCGTGTCAGTGGCTTACCAGGTAAAGGTCCCAGTGTCTGTCTCCAGCAGGAGCTCTATGACTTCCCTCTGACTCCTCCTCCTTTCTCCCAGCATTGTCTAGTTATCCCGCCTAGCTCTGTTCTCCTATAACTCTGCTTAGGGCCCAAAGTAGTTCCTTTATTAACCAATGGCTTTCACAGCATACAGAGGGGAATCCTATATCACTCTTATTTCATTTATTAAACTGCCTGGGTTCAAATTCCAGGTCTGCCATTCATCAGCCACGCCAGCACTTTGGCCTCAACTTCCCACCATCTTACTCACGTGGTAGTAACAGCACAGGTACTGGTGGGGGTGGGAGGGGTGTGAGGACTCAGTGGGATCATATGCATCAGGGCCAAACTCCGCCAGGCACAAGGTCATGCTCAGTCAGGACGATCTGTAGCAGCTCTGTGAGCTCTGCTATTCTGGTGGCTAGAAATGACCTGGGCTCCACCCTCAGAGCAGCTCTTGTCTTTCTCAGCAGGGCACTCTTCTGTGCGATGTGTGGATGGATGCTCGCAGCATCATTTGGTCTCCTTACCTCAGATGCCCTCAGAGAAGTCTCAGCTGGCCCTGCGACGTGTCATCCAGTCGGTCCTGAGCAGCCTCAGGAAAGCTTTCACACAAGGCCATCTTTAGTCCCTTTCCTGCTTCTGAATCTGCTCTTGTCTGGTCAGCGATGACTAGGACTGCCCCAGAACGTACTCAGAACATGGGAAGGAAGACGTTTTTGGATGGGAGTATTCCCGTGACAGTCTTGGGGGCGCTGCCTCTCTCCTGGTCTCCCTGTGAAGATCATGTCCTGTCCCCCAGGCTTTTGTTTCATACACCTTCTCACCTCCTAGAGTAGAAATCACCTGCGGTGGATGAAAAATGTTACTCTCAAAGCAAATGATTGCAGTGGTGGCGGCACTTGGGGTCCTTATAGTAACCCTGTGATGTAGGTAAGTCTCTTGTCTATGGGTTATTTTCATTGGTCAAATAAAGAGACTGCCTTGGCCTTTGATAGGACAGCAGCTTAGATAGGTGGAGTAGACAGAACAGGATGCTGGGAGAAAGAAAGCAGAGTCAGGCAGATGCCATGGAGCCGGCTGCCAGGTCAGACATGCTGACTCTTTCCCAGTAAGCTATTGACCTCGTGGTGCTACACAGATTACTAAATATGGGTTAAAACAAGATGTGAGAATTAGCCAATAAGAGGCTGAAAGTAATGGGCCAGGCAGTGTTTAAATGAATACAGTTTTCTTGTAATTATTCTGGGGCTAAGCTAGCTGTGCAGGAGCTGGATGGGACAAAAAGCATGCCTGCTCGCCTCATCAGTACAACCCTATAACCTGAGTGATGGAGCAAAGGTAGAGAAACAACCTTGTTACCTTCTCAGGGTAGCCTTGGCACACACACATTCTCTCTCTCTCTCTCTCTCTCTCTCTCTCTCTCTCTCTCTCTCTCTCTCTCTTCCTCTCTCTCTCTGAAAACATTCCCCCATGAAGGAGCAAAGATGAACAGCCCTCCAGTCTTCTGGACTGGCCTCTTGAAGATGCTTCTGGGAGCTGCTTCTGGAAGTCACTCAGAGGCTCTGCATGGATTTGAGGTGGGCCATCAGTTGAGCCTTCAGAATTCTTTCTTCTATTCCCCCAGCAGAGTCCTGGCTATTGACCTCTGAGTCCCGCCGCCGAGCTTGCCTCTGGATTTATCTACCCCACTGGGGCCCGATGCCCGACTTGTTGGCCATGCTGAATGGTTTTATTTGTTTTTGTTGTGCATTTTTATCATTTTTGTTCATGCGTCTGGAGGCCTTCCTTACAAAATGATGGATGCGTTTTCATAAATCAAAAAATAAATGAGAAAGGATATAAAGGCAAAAAATAGACCCAAGCCCTGGAATTTACCACTAGGAGCTGCCAGCTATTTCCCAAGGAGGGTGCACTTTCTGATTTTACAAGGTCAGATCCCGGCTTACTTCACAGAGCATGGGTTTCTGGAGCATTTCTTAATAACACTAGCCACAGTGGTGACGATAACAATTCCAGCCGTGTCTACTGTGGGCTAAAGTGCTTCTAATCCATCATCACACTTAACGTGGCAATAATCCGATGAACCCGATTCCGTTAGCGCTCCCATTCCACAGACAACTGAAGAAGGCTTTCAACGGCTCTGCACCAAGAGCTCATTGAGGGTTGCAGGGTATGGGATTCATACGCGGGTCTCATGTTTGGAGAGATCTCTCAGACTCAGGTTTCGGGGCTTTCTGGAGGGGCGGAAGCGTTGCAGGCAGTTGGCAGCAGCGTGGCAGCTCCAGGTGGAGGGATTTGAGGAGTGACTCTCATCAGCTCTGTTCGAGGACAAATTCTGAGTCAGGACACTGGCCGTGGAGGTGGCACACGGGGACGGTTTCCTCATAGTGTCTTGGACAATGCCAGTGTTACCATAGACAAAGATCCCCACTTCTAGCCTCCTTTCCTTTAGGGTGCCCTCTTGGAGCTGGACACAGGGTGGGGGACAAGCACTGACCAGGAGGTAATTGGTTACAGTCCATATGTTTCTGATATTAGTTGCGCATCCTGTTGTCAGGAACACTAGAATGGCGGCTGGGACCCGTTTAGGAATAAAGGAGAAGAGTGGGGACTCACTATTTCATACCCTCAGTGGACAATATTTCTTTTTCTCGTGGGGAAAGGCTCCAGCATTTCCTCCTCAGTCCCATGCTGATTCTTTGACCAGTCAGAGGGACAAGGAGACTGACCAGCTTAGGCCACCAACTCCATCCTCTGGTTGGAGGAGGATGGGTTACTATGATTGAAGTTGGAAACATGGCATCAACGTGGGAAAGCAAACTGACCCCAGAGGCTGCTGTTCTCATCAGGGGTATCCCTCTGCTGCTTTTCTCTCCCTCTGTCTGCCTGCTATGGTTGGATCTGGAAAATTCCTGTGGCATTACCTGGAGGTGGTGGAGCCTTGAGCATGTGTGGCCTAGTGCAAGGAAGCCAGGTCACTGGGCATGCTCCTGGAGGGGTTGTTTGAACCCCAGCCCCTTCTTTGTCCTGTCTTTGCTTTCCCGATGCCGTGAGGTAAGCAGGCTTCCTCTACCTTGTGGTCCTCCCTCCCATGCTATGCAGTGCCATCATAGGCTCAGAGATATAGGCCACTGTGGATATGAAAGGAAATCTCTAGACTGAGGGTTAAGTAGGCCTTTTTTTTTTCTTTTTGGTGTTTTGAGACAGGGTTTCTCAAAACAATCCTAGCTGTCCTAGAACTTGCTCTGTAGACCAGGCTGGCCTCGAACTCACAGAGATCTGACTGTCTCTGCCTACCAAGTGCTGGGATTAAAGGTATACACCACCACCGCCCAGCTTCAAATACATCTCTTGGTCAGGAGTGATGCTGCATGCCTTTAGTCCCACTACTCAGGAGTCAGAGACAGGCAGATCTCTGTGAGCACAAGAACGGCCTGGTCTACAGCGTGAGTTCTGAGCCAGCCAGGATTGCATGGTGAGGCCTTGTCTCAAAACAAAACAACAACAACAAAAAAAAAACCCAAAACCCCAAAATAAACAACAATCAACCAAATGATCAACCAACTAAACAGTCCTCCAAACATTGCAAACAATAACAACACAACAACAACACCCCATCTCTTCCTTAAAGTTGACCATCACCCACAAGGATTTTGTCACATTTATGGAAAGGCTAGCCAGCACACCTCCTTTCTTTGGGCTCAGCCGAGGTCGATGCAGCTCCCTGAGGAGCTTGGGAGCAATCTCCTCCCATACCTTCCCTGGGTAGCCTTCTCCTTGGCTGCTTCATGTCACCAGCTCTGTCTACAATGGGTCCTCATGTCTGACTACTCAGTCCCCGCGTTTCATGTAGGCTGGAGATCCCTCGGGCGCATTTCCATACTGTGCCCAGAGAGAACCTAACTGGTTATGTCTGGAATGTTCAGTTCAGCAAATATTTTGCTATGAACCTCTGGTAGGCCCACATCTTGCCCTGGATTTGCGTCCTTTTTCAGACTTTGGAGCAGCCACAGCTTCTGTAGTTTCTGTGCGTATAAATGGGCTAATTAGCCCAGTTGCCTGCCAGTTCTCTGTTTGTGTGGCACTACCTGGCCCGGAGTATGTCACCCCTTCGGAGTTCCAGACAATGAGACAGGGCAAACGATTACATACCAAGACTTCCAATTAGAAATTTCAAATTGTTTCCCTGGAGCTGGCAAGTAACCCTCTCCTTGACAGGAGAGGTGAAGACTTTGGGACTTCCTAAGTAAAATATATTTTTTTTAAAAAGACAACTCCAAAAGAACAACTTTCAGAACGCAGCGTGTCTTTTTCATGGTTGATGACTCTCACACTTCCTACCTGGCGACCCTATTACTCAGACTATCAGCTGCTCACCTCTCCCCAAAAGCAGTTCAGTCCTTGCCAGATCCCCTCTTGCGCTGTTCCAATTTGTTTCTCACGGTTGAACTTGCCTCACTAGAGGTGCCCTCAGCTTTGAGGACAGGAAGCTGGCCCGTCTTTGTGTTTCTTTGCCAGGCATGTGGTAGCTGTCGATAAGTCTTCCTTTACCAACGTGTTGAAATAACGCGTGTGTGTAGCTGTTCAGGGTGTGGATAGAATGGCAATGACACGTGAGTCTCCTGAATGACGTGTGACAGGCTGTGCTGGGAACACCTTCATGGCATGTACAAAAGTTTTCACCTCTCTCTTGCTGTTCCAGTTTCCATGGACCCTTTCCCTTGCTCTCAGTTGTACACTGGCAAAGTCACCATTTTCTGTTAGAATTCCATACTCACATGGGACAGGCCTGAGGCCAAACACTCCCAGCACTTATTCCAAACCTTAGAAGCTCCCAGTCACTTCCTGAAAAAAAGGACACAGAGCCTGGTCTTCTGACTTCTCTGGGGATGCATCCAGTCTTGGTCAGTTTTCTCTTCATTCGCATGTATCTGTAGGTGGCTGTTTTGGGAGGGATGTGCGGAGAGGAGTGGGGCTGGGGAGGGGAAGGGAGGCAGAAGGGAAGAGAAGGGATTGCTCCCTGACAGTACCTCAGCCACCTTTCTTCTTCTGAGTCTGAATGGGTTCATGGGATCTAATGTGGCTGCATGAAAAACATATCTCAGAAAAAAAAAAAAAAACAACACCATCAGTGTTTGAGGCTCTGCCGTTGAGGAGGGTGGGAAAGCCGTGGTCACTGGCTGTTCTTAGCCCAGGCAGGGGAAAGGGAAGTATATGTGAGTCTCTGATAATTCTCTTTTCTTTCTTCCCCTCGCCTTTGTTCTCCAATAAATCACTCAAGACAACCTGCTTCTCTTTAGTGGTGTGTTTTTCTAGGGTTTAGCCTTTGTTTGAAATTCTAGAACAAGAGTATTCCGGTAAATATGGTCAACCTACGTGTCATTATCCTGGTATGTCAGCTTTGCCCCTCCGTGGGTTTGCTCTGGTTAACCAGAGCTCTTCCACCCCACTCAGAAACAAGACCTCCTGCAGAACCCTGTGGAGGGCCCACCGGCCAACGGCCTGCATCTGAAGGGAATAAGCAAGCCCATAATTACTCTCATTGTTTAGCTCAGAACTCAGGAGGGTTTATATTCAAGACCTCAGATGGCGCACAAAGCACACTGGTCTATGGAAAATGAGCCTGCTCCCGACTCCCAGTGTTGCTTGTCCAAGGGTTTTTGGTTTCCCAGGCATCTTCTGTGACTCTACTTTGTGACAATTAGAGCCTGGGTTTCCTCAGTTGCCAGAGTCATCTCAAGCCTGAGTTTGGATGTTGTACTCTTTGAGAATCACAGAACGCAGGGCTCAGAAAGGATGTACAGGTGATGGGCAGAAATCGTGTTTCGTAAACCACAGTATTCCCAGGCACCCTCTGGGGATCTTGTTCCTCTGCGGGGAACAGCCACAGGGACAGGCTGGAGGTCTGTTTCCACAAAGCTCCCAGATAGTGTTCCACACTCGCCACTGGACCACACCCCAGCAACAAGATTCTATGCTAAGTTCTTTGTTTGGGGAAGAACGAAAGGAAGACCCAAACAAAAAATAGTTAGTGAGCCTGTTGGGTAGACTAGAGGCAGCCTTCTTCTTGGTCATGGTAGTCTCATGGCTGTGTAGGTGTTAATAGCAGGGATGGTGAGGTTCTGGAGAAGATCCTCCTATGAATACATCTATGGTCCTGGGGCAGATGGCTCTTTTCCTGATAGTCACGGGTGGATTTGGATCCTCGGGGACCTCAGGAGAAACCCGTTGGCTTTCCAGAGCTGCAGGTCTGGATGAGAATAACATTCTTGCCATCATTAAAGAATTGGAGGGAGGAAGGACAGACTGAGCCACGGCCTTTGAGAGATGTGTGTGTTCCCTAACCCTACGCCACTATGTGACAGGTCTATGGAGGAAGCTTCAGGCAGGCAAATAGCATCTGAGGGCAGTGCCTGGGGCACCATGGATGTGCTTAGCAGGAAACACAGGATTACAGGTTCTTTCCTTGACCTCTCCTCACTTCTAGACCATGCTTGAAACTATCAAGGTTTATTTGGGGGTTAAGCCCCTTAAGCCTGTCAGGGTCCAGAGAACTTGTGAGCTTACCACATGGAACAAGTACACAATATTATCTACCTGAACTCAGGGAGTAAGCTGTGTGGCCTTTGGAGCTTGTTTGTACTCTGCTGGAAGTGTATTTTTCCTCTCTTCTGGGAGCCCTGGCCATAGCGTAGTCAAATGGTATGACTTGTGATAGGTGCTTTGGGATACAGCATCAGTTATAACTTCCAGGGGAACTGGGGACCAAAAGTACTGGTCTGAATCTCTACTGTGAGCAGAAGACGAAAAGTCAATTGTTTGGGTACTGCCACGTTGAACTCCAACAAAATCTCTGGCCATTCAAATCTTGGATGATTGTGTGGTTACCAGGCATACACTGTGGCCAGGAGGAGGTAGCATGTGACTCCATGGGCAGAATGGAACCAGAAACCTGATGTGCAGTTTCTTCCCTGCTCTTTCTAGTTCTTCCCTTGGGTGACTTAAATTTATATAGTTTTGCTACAATAAAACTTGACCTGAATATAGTGCTTTCTTGAGTCCTGTGTGGATTTACTGAAATACTAAAGTATTTGTGGGGAACCCCAAATTTGTAGTCAGTGGTGGGATGTATGGATAGGTCTGCATGTCCCCAAGTATGCAGTTAGTGTCTGAAGTCAGAGTGATCTTGTGGGGACTCTTCCCTCAGACTTTGAAGTTAACCGAACTCATAATAACAGTAACATGCTGATTTATCAAATATTCTTAGGTAAACAAGCGAAACAGCTCCTTTGATGGAAAGCTTTCCGGTGGTAGAGTAGATTAAAGTTCAGGGCGGGACTTCAGAGAGTCCGTTTTGGAGAAAGACGTGTCTCATGACAGAGCCGGGCACCAACCACTCTGCTCTGATTGGTTTTCTCATGCTACTTAAGCCTTTGAGCCTGAGTTTCACAAAGCCTTGCACACTTGTGTGATGGACTAGCCTGGGAGGAACCTGAGAAGGGGGCCCAGAGCCATACATGCGAAGCACAGGGCACACAGCAAACGCTGTACATTGCCACTGTGGCCGCTGTTGTCATTACATTACTATGGCTTTGTTGGTGGTACTATTTTGGTATTCAGTTACTTACACTTCTATTAACACATTGTCCTCTACAAATAGGCATTTGAGTGGTTCAGATAGATACAAATATGATAACATGATAAAATAAACTGCCAGGAACAGGGAGGTTAGAATTGGGGTGTTAGACAATGCTGGAAGAGGAAGAAACAGGGTATTCTCTGGACCGTCTCTGGTAGGGCTACTTATGGCAAAGAGGAAGGTAGGAAGATTGGACCTGGTCATCCACAGTTAGGAGAACTGTTACTGATATGTGATATGTCTTTAGATTAGAGGGAAGGCATGCCCATAGGGTAGGGGAGAAGAGATGAAAAGAATAGCAACTAGTCTGGCCTGGAGCAAGGGAGAGAGGTGGGCCTTGACTCTGGTGTTACTCACTCATCTTTACATCGTCACTGATGCTCACTAACAGAGGGTGTCCCATACTGTAAAAAGCTGGGGCAGGGGTGAGATGGTACCTGTTCCTATCCTTTAGTTTATGGGTTCTCTTCTTCTGGCTACCTCCAGGTTTTGATGGGTCACTCCAGAGGCTGTCTCTTCTCCATTTTTCCTGTTTTCTGTTAATGTGCTATTAATAAGTTTTCTAGATATTGTCCCCAAAGCTTATCATTATGGAATCTTCTTGAGGTCAAAGAACAAGCCTGTAGCGATGAGTTATGGGGCTGAGCACCATAATAAACAGTGAAATTAAAAAAAACCTCACAAAACAAACCCAGCCCCATCTACAAGCCTTCAGTGAGATCTTTACAGACTGCTTGTCACTCACCATTGGGCTTTCTAGAGTCCACAGCTCAAAGCAGAACCCTAAATTGTAATTTGAGGTCCAAATCATGGTTCTGACACTGACCTCAGATTCCTCAACTCTCCAGACGTTAGTTTTGCTATCTATCAGGAGGGAGATACCAAGGGTACCTCATGGGGATTTAACAAAAGATGAATGACTTCATAATATAAAAGGTCAGGGGATTTTGATGGCCAGGAAAATTTTAATATACTCAAAACAGGACTAATAGGCTCCATGTCTGGGCAGCCAGGCTTCTGATCACGCGATGTGTGGATTGTACAAGTTGACCACCGGCATCTTGGGATTCCTTAGAGTTTAAACTAGTGGTCTGAGAATCAGGCAGAACAGATAAAAGCTTTGAAAACAATAGCCTTTTATGATTCACCAAATTGGATTTATGGTTGGAATGTGCATGGCACAGATCCTGTTTGGTTAAATGATGGAAACTGACATTGTCTTGTGCTTGGCTATAGTGCATTTGAAGCACTGGGAACGAGTACTCGCCGGTTTGATGGTCTAGATTTTTGCCAGCCTTCTCTTTGAACTTGACCTTTAACTGCTAGATCTGGAAGCAGAAGACATTTGAAAGAACCTGGCAGAGAAAGCTGCAATCAAACAAAGTCGTGGGACTTTAGATTCATTCCCACTATGGTGAGACTCAGCGTCTTCATTTCTAAAGTGAATATGCATAGATCTTCACAGTGCTTGTAGGTGGATGAAGTGCTATGATGTATTTGAAATGTTTTGGAATCGATTAAAGATAACACACCTGTTCACTTTGCTCTGTTCTTGAAATGCATTGAGTCACGTCATTGCTTCTAGGAGATTCAAATAGGCCCAATGCCTTGCTTGAGGTGACTTAGAGGAAGGACACATGCCTTAGGGCTACTTTTGAACTAGCTTATCAGATGCTCCCCCTCTCCCCCCACTTCCCCACACTTGCTGGTCTGATTGTCTTTGGATCACGAGCAGATGTATGTCTTTAGTCTGTGCGGTTTTGTTTTCTCTGCTTGGTTGAACTCTAAAGCTCTGGACCGGGTGCTGGCTTTGGTTCTGTTCCATGTTTAACAAATACCTGATTGGTTTTGTGACTCAGACTTTGCAGGTCTCGTGTTTTTGAGTTTTGGGTAGCCTGCATTCTGTCTGAAAGGGGATCTTGAAAATCAAGATGACTGAAGGCTTATGAGCTAAGTAGGAGTGAAGGGGACGAAGTACGCTTTGACAGTTACGCCTATCGGCACCTCGACTGCCATTGTTTCTAAGCGAGGTCCTCTAGGAAGGCTGCTGTGGGCTCATTTCCCTCATCTGTAGTGGAGGGTAACAGTAATTAATTAAGATTCTTGTAAGGATTAGGTGAGTTAATAGAGAGTTTCAAAGGTACCTGTCAGGGAGAGGGCTTGGCAGGTGCTACTCTGAGTAAGTCCTTTGTGTCCCCTTTGTATACAAGGCTCTCAGAGGAAAAAGTGGCTGAGCTGTTTGGGACCCTGTGCACCCTCTCTTCTGTATATTTACTGTAAGTCACTGTCTAAAGGACGAATGGTCCAACACCACCAAATTTTATAAAAAAAAAGTGGCAATAGTCAATAAATATTGGAGAGGATATGGGGAAAAGGAAACCCTTAGTCACTGTGGGAAGTAGTGAAGATGAATACAGTCTTTATAGAAATCAGCTTGGAGATTCCTCAAAAAAGAAAATAGAATGACCATATGACCCAGTCTTGGGCATATACCCAAATAGCTCCATAAGTGCAACCAACCTAGATGTCCATGAACATATAAATGGATGCATTTGGTGCATATATAAGATAGAATGTTGCTCAACTCTAAATAAAAGTGAAATCATGAAATTTGCAGGAAAATAAATGCACTTAAAATATATAATAATAAGTAAATGTCACCCAAACCCTCTTTCTCGGTCATATGTGAGTCCTAGCCTATAATGTATGCATGTATACGTAAGCAGACGTGCGCGTGGATATAGTATAACATTCAGCAAGGAGATAAGAAAGGATAATATTAGATGACAAGGAAGGATGGAATGAGGGCAAATGACGCAGAAGTCATGAAAGGATAGAAAGCTAATTCATTTTCTAGTTTCAACTCTGTCATAGATTATTTGTAGTAGATAAGCATCTAAGAATATAATTGTTCGTGAGAGTATAAAACCCTAAGAGAAGCTCCACAATAAGGTGATTTTTATTTTAAGAAAAGCAGTGATTGAAGGTGTTTAAAAATAATTTCCCAAATAATAATTTTCTTCTAAGCTCCTCTTCCCAAGATCAGTTATGCAGTTCTCTGATCCTGTGGGGGGGGGGGGGGGTGAAGGCATCCTGGGATTAGCCGGAAGGGCTCATGGCCACAAGTGAGCTGCAAGGTGTGTGGGTTGGTCCATCTTCTGTTTTACAGTCCACTTTCTCAGGGCTCCAGGGAAGATGCCTCTTCTCTGCCCCGTTCTTTGGGGCTCACTCTAGGTGTGCAGCTCCTGTTTCTTCTAGACTGGGCTCCTAGGCCCCGTAGTCCGTTTATTGATACTGTAATCACCAATACCAGAGATGGTTGCATTGTGCTGAGACGAGGAGGAAGATTTCTGGGGGCTTCTTGCTTTGGCCATCCCACTTGGAAGGTCTTTGGAGGATTTCCCAGGGAAACATGTTGGCCTGGCTTGGAAAATTTAGCTATCGCATATTACGGCTTGTTTGCAGGAATATTCAATTGATGTGCCCCATTGCACACAATATTCCACCCCGTCCCCCATATTGGTGTTGGATTCCAAGATATCAGTGTAGATGCTTGGAGGCCCAGCCTGTGCTGGGGCTGAGTTTCCTGCCTGAGCCGGGAGCAGTGCCCCAGAGCCCTGGGTCTGGCAGCAGGACAGGGCTATGGGCATGTACCTTGAAGGTGTGGACCAAACAGCGGTGAGTTTTCCAAGAAAGCTTTGCGCTGCACTCTCTCACCTCTTAAAACTGTCTTTGTAATACTTCATAAAGAAAATAAAGTTTGTTTTGTTTTATTCCTCTCTCCAAACACCCAGCTGAAGTTTGTCTAGTGGAATTCTACCCTCCCGGCCAGGGAGAAGGGAAATGCCATCCTGGTGATTTCTTATTGGCAACTGCAGTGGTGGTTAAATGAGGCCGTCCAGGTAGAGCGCGGCACATTCTTAGAAACTGGGAACATTCGGTCTGCATCTTGGCATTTCAGACCCAGGAGCTGTGTCAACACCGAGGTGGTGGCTCAGCAAGTCCCCTCTCCCTCTCCATTGGCTTCTCACACTTCCTAGAAAAATTCCTACTTTCTTAGAGGCTGTCACGAAATGTCTGAGGACCCTGTAGTGTAAACAGCACTCAGTCCCCCCACTTCAAGACCCAGATACTTGTGCCCAACCACTGACAGTGCTGGCTGCCAATCACTCCAGGGGCTCTGTCCCAGCAGTCACTGCCAACCACTCCAGCCGCTCTGTCCCTTCAACAGGCCCTGGCAGCCGGAAGTGGCCTTCTCCATTTTTGCTCCCTCTCCCTCAGAGCAAGACACATCCAGCTAGTTGATGTGGATACAGGAAAACAGGGTCCATAGTCTTTACATGGGACAGTTTAGGAGGGTGTCACACCCGGAGAGCTCCCTGTGGGACTGATTGAAGCTTTTGTTACAAACACCCACACAGTTCAGCCAAATACCCCCAGCTCCCCTGCCCCTGCTATCCCATTTTCTCACAGAGCCTTTCCGAAGAGTGCTGCCTAGCCGACTCAGTGTGACCCTGAACTCGGCAACCTGGGGAAACAACCCCAAACAGAGGCCAGAGGGACAAGGGTAGACCTTTGTCCTGCTTCTGTCACTGCTTTTTGGGGGCTCCACTGGGTCAATGGATGTGGCTGTGTAAAGCAGAATATACGTTAAATTAATATAAATATAAATGAAAAATATCGTTGCCTTGCTTCAAATAAACTCTTCAAGTAAACAACTCCCTAGAGGTCAGATGCTGTAACGTGGTAGTCTCATGATAGACAGATGTGTACAGAAGAAGCCATGCTGTGCTAGGGCACTGTTTCCAGACTGTTCTGTATGTGCTGATGTAAAATATGGGGCTTTGGAAACAAAGCTCTAAGCATGGATGCATGAACTCATGTGTGCACACGTGTGTGCATGTGTGTGTTGCGTGTGTGTGTGTGTGTGTATTTATATGATATGCTAGTTTGGGATGTGTGTGTTTTGTGAACATGTGTATGTATGTATTATATGATGTGCTAGTTTGGGATATAAGTTATGCATTTTTGAACAAGGGAAGCTGTGAAGATTAAGTTCTAGGAGAAAGATAATAAATTCTGCAACTTTTTTTGTCCTAGGACAAAATACCTGACAGAAGCCTCTCAAAGAAGGAAGGATTTATTTGGCATGTGCTTTCAAAAGTTCCCGTCCTTTGTAGTGAGGAAGGCGTGCTGGGGCGGCAGCATCCATGGTAGTGAGGAAAGCAGTGGCTTGTCACACGACTGCACACAGGAAGCGGATGACACAGGACTTCGGAAGAGCCTTAGCCTCCAGAGGTCCACCCTCCCCTAACACCCTCTTCCTCCAGTCAGTTCCAGCCTCTTGAAGGCCACAAAATACTTTCCAAACTGGAGCCACAAACTGAGACGAGCCTGTGGGGTAGGTTTAGATAGAAACATAACATGGACATGTAGTTCTCAGAAGCCCTGACAGATGCAGACATCCCAATAGTCTGGAGAACTGATGTACTAGTTTCGTGTATTGATTGCCTGCCATATTTCCGTGGGCTTCTTTCTGCTTCTTCTATCTGTGGACTCTCCTCCCCTCCTCATATGACAGTTATTCGTAATATTTTTCTCTAGACAGAATGCAAAAATGATTTTCTCTTTACTTACCCTAGATAGTTGACAGAAGTTTATCTTTTATTATAGATAATTATAGAAATGTCAACTTTGTTACTACTGCTGATGTCGTATAAATGTTAGTATTGCTGACAAATTTGGAGTAATCTCTATTTTCTATTCCTTTTTTCTTTCCTTTTTTTTGGTTTCTCTTCAGATTGCATATATCTTTCATCTTTTTTCTTTCTTTTCTTTTATTTTTCTCTCTTTTCTGTTCTTTCCTTTTGAGATAGGGTTTCTCTGTGTATTCCTGGTCATCCTGGAATTCACTCTGTTGACCAGGCTGGTTTCAAACCCACAGAGACCTGCTTGCCTCTGCCACCCAAGTGCTGGGCTCAAAGGCGTGCGCCACCACTGACAGGCTCTGGTTTTCTTTATGTTTGAGCTGTATATCTTCACCATGTGTCAAGCTTTCCAGAATAGCAATTCATTTTCGCTGCATTCTAAATTTATGTTCATCAAACAGGTCCTGAAGGGCCCCACCTAGTGTGGCCCTGACCCTGCTTTCTTCAAGATGTATTTTTCTTGTAGAACCTCTCTTTTTCCACCCCTCAAGCATTTATTTAGAAACATTTTAAACACAAGGGAAAAATTGAAAATTGCTCTACTTGTAGAGCAATCATAAAGGAACATATTATAAAGTTGGCTTCGTCTTTCTCATTCTCTACCTATTCTTCCTACCCCATCTAAACACACACTCACATATGACAACACATAGCACACACAAATACACATGCACACAGACATACTCACTGACATACATACACACAACACAATGTAACACATATCATGTACAAGCACACGTACACATAAATGTACATATAAACACACACAGAGTAAACTCCACCTGTATTTTCTAGAAACAAGGCCACTTTCTTACATAGAAACAACATGACTATATTATGCCTCATGAAATAAGTATATACATAATATCTACCTACTTTTCAGCATATGAATTAGCATATGCATAAGATCTGAAATACATTACCTATTATATCTACAACTATTAAGTCTCTTCAAAAAGCTCTTTGTATCCTTTCTTTTTCCTCTCCTTCCTTCCTCCTTTCCTTCAAACTTCAGCGACCACCACTCTCTCAATTTGGCATGTCCCTGCTAATTTGATTCCTGCCTATTCTCTGGTTCACTCTGTTCAGTGATCAGATTGTCAGTTTTGGGTCTCAGATCTAGAACTACCTGTATCTTCCTCTCAGGGATTCTCTTTTAAAGACACCCTTTAACAGAGAAATATTGTTAGCAACTGGGGGGGGGGGGTGTTGCTGTGTCGCACTCCATAGGTGAGCAGCATCCTGTTAGATCCGGGTTTTCATCATCTCTCCTTTAGTGAGTTGAGTCTGTGGGCATCAGACAAAGGCCTGGGAAACTCTGGATGCTGGTGACATCCAGAGACTTTCTGTCAGGGATTTAAAGGTACAGTTTGCTCCACGGAAGAATTCTGTCTGCACATCCCCTGGCCGTCTCTTGTATGCTCCTGTGCCTGGGAGTGTGTGGGAAGAATCAAGTAGCCTAGAGAAACAAGCTATAGGAAATGTTCTGCAAATTTTTATACCCAAACACAATCCCCACAGATGGACAAGATGTTGTTAGGGTACTATGTGGGGTCCTTTCTTAATAGTAAGTGTTAAATGCCTGTGTCTCTGGGCTTATGGAGACTCCATAAAGAAAAACTTGAAACTTTTCCAGGACTGTCATGTCAGTCATGAGTTTCAATGTAGTTGAGAAGGAACAGCAGATTTTCCCTTGAGAATCTCAGAGGACAGATAGGCTCAGAGACCTAAGAACACATCCAAGTGGAGGAGAGACAGTGACTAACCCTGAGATCTGGGGTGCCTTGTGTGGACCTGTTTCCCTGGGCCGCTGAAGGGTCACTTCATTGCTAAGCTTCTCCTGAGATCTGCCCTTCAGAAGACTCCTGTGGTTGGGCAGATTCTGTAAATTGAATGCCACCCAGAAGCCAGAGAGCTAAGCAAGCTCACTGAGACAGGGGACCCTGGGCGGCCACTCCAGCTGTCTCTAGGAATGCCCCCGGAGAGGCGTCCAGTGGGCACTGAGATGGCAGAATTGGGGGTGATCACTTCTGAAGTCAGGCCAGGAGAAGCTGTTCCCAGATGCAGTCACAGGGAGGAACCCTCCTGATCCCAAGCAGCCTAAGGGAGCCCTCATATCAGAAGCAGGTGTTTTTGGTCCTGCCTGGGCAAGTCGCTGAGCGAGGAGGTAGAAAAACATGCCTTCCTCACCTATAAGCTAGGAAATGAGAGGGCTCGTTTTCATGCCCTATATTTTTTGTTTTGAAAGCAGCAAAATGAAGCCTGTTGTGGAAGTCCAGTTAGACAAGAGGGCAGCTGCTACCCTTGAAGAAGTTGGGGTCTCCCTAACCTTCCTGCAAGTCCCACTTTTATCTTCCTCTACCCCTCGATGGCTCCTGGAGGTTGGTTTTCTATGAATTCCATCTGGAACAAAGAACCAAAGGAGTGAAATGTTTCTAGACTTTCAGACTTAGGCAGAAATTGATTCTTTGGGATCCTACATAGAAGGGGTTTTATGAATGCCAGTCCACAGGCACAGGAAGTGATGTCAGTATCCTGTTTGGATAGCTGGGAGTTAGACCATGGAAAGACCCTGAAATTCTTAGATCTGCTGGCTCTGGTCAGGGCTAAGAGGCTTAGAGAATCCTGTGTCCTATGGTTGTCGGTCTCAGCTATGGGAAGACAATGAAGCCAGCGCCACCAAGTTTGAGCATGTTCACTACTCTTTCTAAGAGCCCTGTTGTTTCCATTCTGGTTCTATAGGCTGTGCTAGCCCTCTGAACGCTCCCTAGAGATGGGTGATTCTGGTTGTCTCGAGACACTCCATGCTGTCCAATTTTCATTTAGAAAAGGATTCATTTGTGCTGTACACAATCCACAAGGGATGCAAGAATACTTGATAGGACCCTACACAGGGAAATTTCACTTGAACTAAAATCAGAACAATAGGCAGGATAGATATAGGCTAATTTTTCAGAAGCCTCTGTGTGTGTGTGTATAGATTATTCTTTTTATCCAGCTGATAGTCTTGTCTGCATACTGGATCAGATGCAGATGTTTAGAGAAATGTTGTTGCTATGGCTACTCTGGGCATAGCTATAGATATGGTTGTGTGGAGTTAGGTTTATTTGCCAACTTCACCAATGCCTGTTGCAGGTTCCAAATTATCCTACATAGCATGAGATCAAATCAGGGCATCCCATCCTACTCAGGCTTTATTTGTAACTGGTTCCATCGGACAACTGGATGTAGCAAGAGTCTATAGACATGAATACAATTCTTAACTCTATTGCCAACGTGCTACGTGTTCTGGGCAGTTGTATGGAGTCTCTGAGGCTATTAGACTATGTCAGTGTTTTTTCAAAGTGCTCTGATGGTTCCACTTGTGACCTGGTTGTGTGTGTGTATGTGTGTGTGTGTTCCTCCCAGCTACTTCCTCTGACTCTGGACAGAATTACTACCTTCTTTGACTAAAGGCATGCTCACGGTTGGCCAGCACTAGATTAGAGACTCCAGCGTCCAGTCAACTCCACACCTCCTTTCACCACTAACCATCATCCTTGATCCCGAGTAAGCTCATCTTTCCATAGGGAGGGTTAGCTCTTGACTGGACTGCAGTTTTGAAAGTTTGTCTAGGGACATGACAGGACTGTTGTGTTCATGAACAACAGCTGTGGTTGCCTGCACAAGACCCATGCAAGGCCAAGCCAATCAACATTCCAGCGCATGGATGAGGGAGGAGCTGTTGACAGTTGGATGTATGGTCTCATACCTACATCCTTATGGGTAGCACTTATTAGACTCGGCAAGTTATGTTTAAAAATGGATGGGAAGTTTCTTTCTCTTCGGGTCGCAGGCGCTTCGGGAGCCACGGATTACCGTCCAGCCATGGCCAAGTCCAAGAACCACACCACACACAACCAGTCCCGGAAATGGCACAGAAACGGCATCAAGAAACCCCGGTCACAAAGATACGAATCTCTCAAGGGGGTTGACCCCAAGTTCCTGAGGACCATGTGCTTTGCCAAGAAGCACAACAAGAAAGGCCTGAAGAAGATGCAGGCAAATAATGCAAAGGCCATGAGTGCACGAGCGGAGGCCATTAAGGCCCAGGTGAAGCCCCAGGTGGTGAAGCCCAAGGTGCCAAATGGCCCCAGCCGCAAACTCACCCGCCTGGCTTTAATTGCTCACCCCAAGCTTGGGAAACGGATTAGAAGCTACATGGCCAGGGTTTGTAGGCTCCAAAAAAACAAAGCCCAAGGTTCAAGCCAAGGCAGAGGCCTCAGCTGCAGCTCAGGCTCCCGAAGGTGCCCAGACCCCTGTGAAGGCCCCATAAAAAAGGTCTCAGTCTGCCAATGTGAAGACAGATGGACTGGTGTGAACACCTACACAGTATTTGCAGATGTTCAGGACCTTATGCTGTTTTTACAAATAAACTTGAGGCATGTTCTGTTAAAAAAAAAAAGGCCCAATTTGGAGCACCGGACAGAAATCTCAAGGTCCAAATCAGGAGCAGAAGGAGGGAGAGTACGAGCATGGAACTCAGGACCGCGAGGGGTGCACCCACACACTGAGACAATGGGGATGTTCTATGGGGAACTCACCAAGGCCAGCTGGCCTGGGTCTGAAAAAACCTGGGATAAAACCGGACTCGCTGAACATAGCAGACAATGAGGACTACTGAGAACTCAAGAACAATGGCAGTGGGTTTTTGATCCTACTGCACGTACTGGCTTTGTGGGAGCCTAGGCAGTTTGGATGCTCACCTTACTAGACCTGGATGGAGGTGGGTGGTCCTTGGACTTCCCACTGGGCTGACAAGGGAGGGGAACTTGATTGGGGTAGGGGGAGGGAAATGGGAGGAGGTGGCGGGGAAGAGACAGAAATCTTTAATAAATAAATAAACAGGAAAAAAAATGGATGGGAAGTTGGGAAGGAGACATGGGATTTGGGTGGAGTTGGAGGGGGAGAATGGGAGAGAACATAAATAAAGTACACTATGTGTATATGTGAAAGTCTCAAAGAATAAACAAAAACATTTTATTTATAATAGATTGTTTAGGCTAAGCCTTGCGAAACCCTGAGAGTCCAAGCGAGACATTTCAGTGAAGGTGGTACAGGGGCACATGAGAGTAGAATGTCATCTTTTAGTCTGGGTAAGGTGATGCACACATTGTTTTTAATTAAACTTTTAAAATGTATTTTACATACAAGCTACAGTTTCCCCTCCCTCCTTTCCTCCCACTCCCTCCCCTCTCCTCCTTTCTAACCACTCATCCACTCCTCAGAAAGGGTAAAAAGCCTCCTGTGGGAGTCAACAAAGCTTGGCATATCCAGTGGAGGCAGGACCAAGCTCCTCTTCACTGCATCAAGGCTGAGCAAGGCATCCCACCACAGGGAATGGGCTCCAAAATGCCAGCTCATGCACCAGGTACAGATCCTGGTCCCACTACTAGGGGGTCCTACAGACAGACCAAGCTATGCAACTGTCGCCCTCATGCAGAGGGCCTAGGTTGGTCCCATGCAGGCTTCACAGCTGTCGGTCTAGAGTCCGTGAGCTCCCACAAGCTTGGGTCAGCTGTCTCTGTGGGTTTCCCAGTCATGATCTTGACCCCCTGGCTCATATAATTCCTCTTTCTTCTCTTCAACAGAACTCTCAGAGCTTGGCCCAGTGCTTGGCTGTGGATCTCTGTATCTACTTCCATCAGTTGCTGGATGAAGGTTCTATGATGACAATCTGATTGCAGGGGAAGGCCAGTTGAGGCACTCTCTCCACTATTGCTAGGAGTCTTAGCTGCTGTCATCCTTGTGGATTCCTGGGAGTTTCCCTGGCACCAGGTTTCTCCCTAACCCCATAATGGCCTCTGTATCAAGATATCTTTTTCATTGCTCTCCTTCTCTGTCCTTCCCCCAACTCAACTGTCTTGCTTCCTCATGTTTCTATCCCCCCATACTCTCTATCCACCCACCCCCAGTTTACCCAGGAGATCTCATCTATTTCCCCTTTCCTGAGTGATCCACGCGTCCCTCCTGGGGTCCTCCTTGTTACCGAGTTTCTCTAGGGATGTGGATCATAACCTGGCTATCTTTTGCTTTACATCTAATATCCACTTACAAGTGAGTACATACTATGTCTTTCTGGGTCTGGCTTACCTCACACAGGATGGATTTTTCTAGTTCCATCCATTGATCTGGTGATGCACACATTTAATCCCGCACTCAGGAGGCAGAAGCAGCTGGATCTGCCTGAGTTCAAGACCAGCCTGGTGGACATGGCAAGTTCCAGGACAACTCGGTCTACATAGAAAGTTTCAGGGCAGCCAGGGCTACGCAGGGAGAACTTGTCTCAAAACACCCAGTCCAGCAAATGAGCGAGTGAAAAGCCGCCCTGCACACTGTTCCTCAGAATGTCGTTTCTTGTTTCCGTGTGGCACAGTGCTGAGGACGCACTCCAGGGCCTGGGCTCTGCTAGGCAAGTGCTCAAGCCCTGAGCGAGGGCTCCAGCTGTTTGATGTCAGTTTTTGTCAGACGAAAGTTTGTCATGACAAGCAGGTGTAGTAGAGCAGCTTTACCCGGTGTTAAAGACAAAACAAATCGGGGTTTCCAGAGAGCTCGTTCCTTCCTTTTGTGTTCTCCTTGGCTAGCTCTCCACGATTTAAGCGTTGTCTAGACCGTTCCATCAGGGGGAAATGCTGTCTTTCATTTCCCTGAGGAGACTGTGGCTGAGACGACTTACACTGGCCACCAAAGAAGTGAGACCAAAGCTCCGAGGTGAGGACGAGGCCGGCGAGAGTCTCATTTGAGAACACGTGCCGTCCTTACTGTCTTGTTCGGAGCGCTCCTGTGGTGTGTTAAAAGATCTTACACTGTTTAAGATTTGGTTTCTAAACTGAATACGCTAGTGTCTTGCTCTCAGCTTGCATATCAAAAGTAGCTCTAATAGCTTTAAGTATTAGTGTTAGGAGGAGACATACGGGCGAGCGTGGGATGACTTATGCCTGGGAACTGGAGTTCGGATATTTTAATATGTCAGAGTTGATAAGGTCAGTAATGTGGTACAGTAAGGAACCAATTCCTAAGAGGAAGCCACTGTCTTAAAAATTATTAGCGTTTGTAGCAGATTAGGAACATAATTTCTACTCCCCCCAGACCACGGGGAGAGTGGTTTTGTGGTACAGAAAGTTGTGACCCCAAAAAAAAGTCTCCTATGAAGCAGAGAAAGTGAGCAAGGACCCCTTGTAGGCACAACTGTTGAGGATCCAAAGTCCCTATGTTTGACTTTGATGTTTACCTGTGAGTGAGTCCCCTCAAAGTTATTGTCATAACAATAAGTTATCTTCCTTTGTAGGATCCAAAGTTGATTGCTTAGAGGTGGGTTTTGGTCAAGAAATGGACCTGCTTGGACAATGAGGCACTTTGGAACGAGGAAACAGAACTGCCCCTCAACAATCTTTACACTTTCTATTGTCATGTGTAAACTGTACAGATTGATGATGTTCAGAGGGATTCTTCCCACACCCGCACACAGCACACACTGCTCGAATCTAAATTCTTTTTTCTGCCTTCCTTCCTCTTTCCAACCTCTAGAAGTAACAGTTGTATTTTCAGACCTTCTTTGGTGAATGTCTAATTGCCTTCAAAATCGAGTTTAATTCACTTGGTGATATCCTTCAGTCCTGTCCATTTTGTTGCAAATGACAGGAACTTATTCTTTATGGCTAGACAATTGCCCTTGCAGATGAGGACGTTTCCTTTGTCCATTTATTGGTTGGTGGACATTGAGGCGGAGTATGTAGCTTGGTTATTGTGTAACCACCAATGTTTTGATTACTTTATTCTCATTCATCTTAGTTTCTACATTCATCCACTTCTATATTGATTTACATATTTTATTTAACACTCATGTGGAGGTCAGAGGACAACTTATGGAAGTCACTTCTTTCCTTCAGTGTTTGTTCAGGCAGCAAGGCTGGGGAGCAAGGGCCTTTACCCTCTGAGTCATTTCATTAGCCCCTCAGTTTTAATTCTTCAAAGATCAAAACAGAAGATTTCAGGCCCAAACCACAGACTGTTTCAGTGTTCTGAAATCTTCCTCAGTAGAATCAAGGAGATTCAAACTTAGGCCACATTACAAGACTGGTTCTTCCAGCTCCTTCTCTCTTGCATGTGGCTGTTCCAGTGCCCACCTACCACAGGTGTCAAGGGCCAGCCTACTGCAAACTGCCCCTAGGAGTCAATGGATGTCCTCCCTTCAGGCTTCCCTCAGTGCCGTTGCTATGACCCCATCCAGTGGTTCTAGGCAAAATGGAAGAGTCTGGAAAGAGGCCTGAAGCCTTGTGTTAATGTAGCTCTGCAGAAAAGAAGCTGGTCAAGACGTCTGTGGCATGAGTGGCAGTGGAGAGGCGCTTGCCCTGTGAGCTGTCCCTGTGTGGAGTGGTTTTATCTGGGTTGGCTATAGTTAGAATATTTTTCATATTACTGTCCTTTCTTTCATAATTACAACTATTTTAACCAGAAATAGTTACTTAAAAAGTTGGTGGGCTTTCCATTTTTTTTTTAAATCTAAGAAGACACAGCAATATTAGTAGTGTTAGGCATGAAGACAAGAGGGAAATACCATTTATAAACCCTAACACAATTGTTTAGTTTATTCCCTTCTGGTCCTTTTCATAAGATATGCATGCATGTATAACTATGCATCTATCTAGCTGAGGGCACAGTGCTGAGCAATTTCTAATTTTTCCCTCTTAGCCTGGGTCCGATCCTCTGAATTGCTACCCTCTCTTGTCCTCAGGATGTGGCATGGAGGTCTCTTGCTATGTATCACAGTCTGTTTAGCTACTTAACCATTCTGACTGCTTCCAGTTTCACACTGTAATAAATTATACTTTTCAAGTATCTTTGTGAAGATTTGTTTGTCATATTTTTAAAAATGTCATTCAGGAACTAAGATATTTGCTCCACAGTGGGTGCCGCATTTGAAGGGAATGAGGAAATGGGGCATTTTAAGAAACAATTTGTTCTAAATGATTATTATTTTAAATGGAAGATCTTTACTATTCCGTGGATTGGGAGAAGCATACACCATTAAAGTGTCAACACACTCATAGGGGTTCAGATGCCCGAACAGTTCCCTTTGCTTTGTTCCAAGTCCCTGAAGTGTTATTTGGACTTAGCATTGGGAGCAGGCACTATGGGGCTAGCTTTCATGGCATTATTGCAATTTTAGTTCCGGGTACAAATGAGTTGGGGACTGTGTGTTGGGGTACAGCCAGAGAATAGCATGCCTGGGCTTTGGTTAGCACCTCTGGGAAGGACATCAGTGGGAACCTACTCACATGAACTTCACCTAAGGTGTGACTTTTGTAGCTGTAATAGCAATGTCATACTTGGCTTGTTCTGTGTTGGTAGCACGGCGCGCCTTGGATGTCTAAGTGAAGGCTGTGATCCTCTGTGTAATATTCAGGAGGCATTAATGTTTTAGTCATCCATATGCCAAGTACAGACTTGCTGTTATTAGGAAATATTCTGTTCGTCTGTCTGTCTCAGGTTATAAGTGCTCATTTGAAACATCTTTAAGATTAGCTAGAACAGAAGCCCGTCTTTCTATCCATTCTGTTTCCCGTTGTTTTCCATCTCCTCTGAGTGAACTTGAAAGCGTGAGTTTGGGGAGTCCAGGAACTAGGGTGCCCAGTAGTGGGTCCCTGTGAATGAATTTCAGGGAAGGAAAATAAGCATTGCATTTTTTTTAATGGGGGAAAAATCAGGAAAAAGGCATGCATAAAGGATTTATCTTTTCCATGAAAACACTGATTAATGAAATCTGGTATGAAGGGGTGTCATGGCCTTTAGATATTAGATTTCATTACTTGGTGGATGGTATGCTTCTGAAAGAAAATTCTCGGCATCTGAAGCCTCCTTATAGACACAAACGTCCCATGTCCTTGCGATGGTCAATGATGCAAACCGACTTTGGTAGCCTTTGGTAACCGGCTCACTGGGCCGGGTGGAACACTGTGCTGGACAAATGTGTGGTCAGGAAAGGGCTTTTGGTGATAACAGGGACAGCTGCCCTCAAGTTGGGGGACAAGGGGAGTCAAGCAAGAGGGAAGGAAGTATGCACGGGAAGGTGACCAAACCACACAAAACAAGCCTCTTGGGCCCCCAGCTGGGAAACTCCACCAGCTTGCTAGCTCTTCCGGTACTAGCAAGCTGGCCAGACATCTGGCCTCTGTGCTAATTAAAGTGGGCCAACAATTTGGTGGCTAGAGAGAAGAAAACGGCAGTGAAATCTTGATGGCTGCAGCGTGACACCGGGGCCCTACGTAACTCTAAGACTTGAGGCTTTGCCAAAGTGATTTCCATCTCCCAAGGGCCGGTCGGCTCTGTTTCACTTAGACTTATTGAATTCCAGCTGTATCCAAGAGCTGGATCCTGGCCCTCAGGATGGTCCCGTCTACGGGGAAATAGGCAGGAGGTAGCTGACTACAGCGCAAAGAGGAGAGTTAGGTGTACGGTAGAGGCCCAGCGAAAGTTCTGCAGCGCGGTAACAGAGGGAGCAGATTACCCCCACCCAAAAAGATGGGAGCGGCTTCCTGGTGGGGTTGGCTTAGCTCTGAACCTTGAAATTTGAGTCGAGTTCCAAGCAAACATTCTGAAGGCTCTCCATGGGCCTCGGGTGCGATTTTCTACCTGGGATTCCCTGAGACAAGCAGGTCATTCCATCGTCGTTCCGGTCTTTCCCCCTCTCACGGGTGCCAGGACAGTCCCCAGTGGCCTCTAGACAAAGACTCACTCAGATGGGAGCCTGGCCCGCCACTCCATGTGAACTCTTGAGAGGGACCTGTTTGGTCCCGCAGTAGCTGGCTTCTGCCGATGGTCCACACTGTGTATGCCGCATCTTGTTCCTACAAGGGACAGTTCAGTCGCAATGTATCCCATCATCCCTTGCCAGGCGGTTAGCCTGCACTTGGCTCTGCTGGTGGCAGTGGCTACAGGCAAAGCCAGGGGCCTGGCTCCACCTAAATGAGCGGTTCATAGCGCTTGTTAATGGGTCCCATATTCCTCCTCCGTGTACCTCAATTGCCAAATGATTGGTTGGCAAGGCTGGGCCAGGAATTGAGAAAATCCCGGTTTACATCTCTGTAACTGAGGGCAAAAATGATCAGCTATGTATATTTTATAAGAAAATGTGTTTTGTTTATAGCCCAACAGTCAGCCTTCCCCTTTTACCCCCTAATAAGCTCCTGTCAGAACTCCGAAGTTCGCTGTAATGGTAGCCTAAAGGACATACTCTGTAAAAATGAAAAATGAACATAATATTCATATATCAATAATATAAAAAGCATTGATCAATGCAAACCACCTGATTCTTTTCCTATTTTCCTTCCAAGCCTGTTTCTCCGTCTTCTGCGTCCCCCTCCCTTCTCGCCCCAGGTGTCCTGACACCTCTGCCATTTAGAAAGCGGGTTCTCGCGTGTCCTGGTCAGTTTGCGCCGGGATTCAGTCCTCAATATGGAGTCTTCAGCGGCCGCGCCTCCGCAATGACTCTCTGACAGCAAGCCATTAATTACCATCATCCACATCTAATTCATTCATCCCTCTCCCGCCCATGGAGAGGGACAGCTAGGGCTGAGGGCACTCAGGGAAACGTAGGCACGATTCCATGTTCTTTATGCAGAGAGAGCTGCCGGAGACTTTGTTGGATGCACGGGCTTTAATTGAATTGGCTTGCCAATAAAGCTGTTGTCATTCAGTAAGTGAATTTGTTGTACTACTCCGCAGCACAGCTGCTGTAGACAGCCCGGAATTTCCTGAAGGCAAGCCAGGCCCTGGGCTTGCCTGGGTTCAGCCCTCGCCATCTATCCGGGAGGCCAGGTCGAGAGGCTCCCTTTAAGACTTGGTGTTGGTACCCGGTTAGGTGCCAATGAGTCGTGGCAGCGACTGGGACTGAGCAGGAGGCTGGCAAGCTAGCAGGGTCTGTTGTGGGGGAAAATGGAGCCCATAGGAACGCTAGTGGGCACCGTTGTGGGAAGGGCCATCCTCATCTGACTCAACTGGGCGTTTTCAGTCTTCAGACTGATGCTACCCTTGGCTTCACAGAGCTAGTCATAAGAGAGTGTCGCTCCCCATTATAAAAGAGATTGAGACCAGGGCAGTTAATATGTTTGAAGAGCCTTGTTTAAGAGGCCAAGCAGCGCCGAGAAGATATAGCAGCATTAGAAGTGGCATTTGTTACTGGAAGATCGTCGGGCCAGAAATGCTCGACTTCTCCCCACAGTTTATAAGACCCAGCAAGATTGGCAGGTTGTGTGAGTTACGATAGCTTTAAAGTAACATCAAGATTAAGGGCAGTTTTCCGAGGGATTGCTGGGCCACTTTGATTTTCTGCCTCCAAGCACATGAGTATAGTCGACTCAGGTGAGTGACAGCAAGATGGGGAGGCAGATTTGCAGATTTGGGGTGTTTGTACACTTTCAGTAAGGGTGCCCCTCTCACCGAGCTTGTGGTTCAAAGGGACTTTCTTTCCTCCTGGCAACCTGAAAGTGTCTAAGCAGTGCCCAGGCCTCTTCAGAGAGTTCCTCTCCACTTGTATGAAGGGCCCACAAAACAGAAGAATATCTTGCCTGCTTTGAATTATTCAGAGGCGGAAAATTTTCCAGCCCTTGACACCTGCTCTCCATGGTCTCCACGGTCTTCTGACCTTTAGGCCATTTGGTTTTCCCTCCACCAGGAAGCTGGGGGTCGGGTGGGATGAGGAGCAGACTCCCTAAGTCAAATGGAGTTTTTGTTTAAATCCCGGAATTCTGGCAATCTGGGAACTTTTAAAATTAAACCTCCCTATCTGCTCTGTTTTTGAGTTTTGCAAATGAGACATGAATTGATCTCTTACACACAGGCTTTAAGTTTATAAAGGAAAGACACGATGGGAACATAGGGAAGGAGACTTTGGGACTTGGCATTCATGAATGCCCCAGTGCAGTGAGAAAGGGTGATGTGGTGTGCATGTGCGTGCGTGCGTGCGTGTCAGTTGCTCTGATACCTGACTCGTACTCTAGCAGGTGACTCTGTTGAGCCATTTTCCTTACGTTCAGCCATGCCTCTGTAGACACTTCCCACAGACCAAGTCATGCAGAAGAGACGAGTGCCGATAGCTACTAATTACAGCGCGGAGCCACAGTTCCAGGTGAAGGCGATCTCCTGAAGTTTGGGGCTTAGGTTATTTCTCTCCATTTCTTGCTAGCTCACTTTTAAAACCCATGGCCACGCTTAAGTCATGGGAGTTGAAAGTAAGGTTCCCCTCTCCCCTTGTCAAATGAGAAGTTGGTCTGTCCAAGTCACAGGTGTTCAGAAACAGTAAGAAAAGAACAACCCCCCCCCCCCAAACCCTGAACTGAGCGCTTCCTCTGAGCGGTACATGTGCTGGCCTGGCCTGCTGCTGTGTTTCCTGTTCCGTTTCCTCACGGCTCTGCATCTCTCTTGCCTTTCCCTTCTCCTTGGCCTCTTTGCTCCTTTTTTCTACACTTCCAGCTTCATTTCCTGCTGGTCTCATCTCATGGTATATCAGATGACAGGACGATAATCTGCTCCCCCGTTGTCAAGCCTTTGTGCGCAAGCACGGTTTCCTCAGCTACCTCCCTCTTTGGTTATGGAAAGTCTTCCTTTGAGGTGGTGGGATTAGCTCAGGTGGGGCCCACTGAGGAGACTTCGGGACTCGCTGCCTTTCACCAACTGCAGTTGCAGGCTTCAGGAGGCGTGGATTTGTGATGTCTTCTAAGGTAATAAATTGAGGGAACCCCAGCTGGGACCAACTCATAATATTATTCATTTTGGGTTTCTGCTTTTCATGAGTGAGCCTTTTGTACTTCGATAAGTGGAATTAGCGTCTCCTGTGAATTGGAAATGCTAAGTTGATGATATCCCCTTGGGGATTTTGAGTCGTGCTCTGACACCTTTGGTGACTGCATCAGAATTTAGGTGTATTAAGGGATCAAGGAGTTGAGCTTATGCATATGAAGTTCTCAAGGTGTTCTGAGCGCTTGTTCTTCGGCCAAGTTTTGATGGTACCCGAGGGAAGAAACTTTCCACGGGCCAAGAGCACGCACAGCATGAAGACTCCTGCCAGGCTTCACAGCACGCGGGCCATTCTCTAGTCCCGACTGAAGTGCTTATGGGAAACGTTCCCTGGGATTGGTATGTATATATTTTGTCATGGGAGGGAATGGCTAAGCCTTGGTTTAGAGTACCTACTCCTGTCTCCCAGAGGACTGCAGTGTGGCTCCCAGGATCAGGTCAGATGGCTCATAACCGCCAATAACTCCAGTTCCAGGGGTTCAGATGCCACCTTCTGGCCTTTTAGGCCGTATTTATAACCCTCCCTACACACACACACACAAAGTTAAAAATAAAATTTTAAACTCTTCCAGAAAACAATTTTGTTTTGTTTTCCCTACTTTGGTAAGTATTGTTATCCTTTTTCTTTACAGATCTCATAATTTCAGCGTCCTGGCAGAATTCTCTTCTCAGACTGTGGGATGAAGTGGTATGCTGGCAGAGTCTGAATCTGGAGGATCGATGTGGACATTTCCTAGGATCTTTTTTTAAAAAATATATTTATTAATTATGTATACAATATTCTGTCTGTGTGTATGCCTGCAGGCCAGAAGAGGGCACCAGACCTCATTACAGATGGTTGTGAGCCACTATGTGGTTGCTGGGAATTGAACTCAGGACCTTTGGAAGAGCAGGCAATGCTCTTAACCTCTGAGCCACCTCTCCAGCCCCCGGATCTTTTTTTTTTTTAAATGTGTATTAAGGACTTTCAGGGAAATTTATCTAAAAGAAAAGTCATGGTTATCACGATTATATCACAACTCAAATATAATCAGGGAACTTCAAGCTTCTTGGAGTTTTCCACCTCACTCTCCAGATGTGAGATGGGGCCCTTTCCCACAAGGTGGGCGTGTAGGAAGCTGCAAGATCCTTGAGCCAAAAATCTATGTAGTCTGTTGTCAGAGCTCAGTGATTTGACTGCCTGGACATCTTTGTACCTCTGAAGCATGGATTATTATTGCTCATGTGATCTCAAATTCACCGCCCCACCCACGCAGTTGGCAGCCATCTTCCCTGCAGACCATGGCAGGCAGAAAGCTTGTGTCCATCTCAACTTCTCTGGTTCGTGAAGATGCTTAGATATGCATACAGTCAAGCCACAACGGCTTGACGACCTGTCGCTTGTGTGTGGGCTGTGTCAGACTTTCATGGTCCAGATTTCTACACAGCTCCCTTCAAGTATTTCCCTGCTAACCGTGTTACTGCGAGGAGTTTGAAAGCTAAGGGGAGAGGAGCTGAGTCAGTGCTCTTGACAAAGGCATCCTGCTGAGTCTGGCATAGCTTTGACCCCATGTTCCAGGTCCCCATCCTGTTCCTGTTGGCATCTTCTGTGCCAAGCTTCTGTCACAGGGCTCCTGAAAACCTACACAGAGCATCCCTTGGTCCTTTCCATCACGCTCTGCTCCTGGCATGCAGCATTTCCCCTTGGAGGTGTCAGGAAGCCAGGACCCAGGGAAGAGGCAGCACAGGAGGCCAGAGAGGAGCTGTTCTAAGATGCCCACCCCGGCACCCCACACCCATCAGCGGTGCCCCGGGGAGAAGGGTGAACAGATAAGTCCACAGAGTAGCCAGCACCACATTTTCCCACCTGACTCACTTCCTTAGCCCCCACTCTTCCCAGGGGGCAGCTATGGTGAGGCAGGGAGATGGTTAGGGGAGAGGAAGGATGGGGGGTACTGAGCCTCAGGAAGGTCAGGTTCAGCCTGATGTTTGTAACACAGAACTAATATTTTTCTTCTACCTAAAGAGTGAGAGAAGCAATGATCCAAAAGCCATACTTCCCTCAGCTTCCCTTCCTCTCTCCTTCAATTCTCCTTCTCCCAATCCCTCCCTCCCTCCCTCCCTCCCTCCCTCCCTCTCTCCCTCCCTTTCTTCCTTCTTCCCTCCCTCCCTCCCCTCTTCCTCCTTTTCCTCTTCTGCCTTTCCCATCTTCTTCCTTCTCTTCTTTCTCCACTTCCAACTCTCCCTTTCTTCCAACCTCCCTCTCTCCTTCCCTCAATACCCCCTCCTTTCATCCCTCTCTCCTTTTTCCTCTTCTCCCTCCCTCAGTCCCTCCTTCCCTCCCTCTGTCTCTTTCCTCCCCCCTTTCATTATTTCTTCTGATCTTTCTCGGGCTCTCCATGGTGAAATGGCTGTGAAGGAAGCACATGATTGCCCGTGTGTTTCCCTGTCCTGGAGCCTAGAAGTGATGTTTACACCATCCCCGAGAGAAGGGTTTGCTCAGCAAATTAACAGTGTGAACAGGACGGCGGGAGGGACGTTTATCTACCTGAGAACAAACTGTTTGCTAGCGCTTCCGCGGCGCCACTTAGACAATTTTAATGCGCTAATGGCAAGCAATTATTATCTAGTTAGTGAATCTGCTTGAAAGAAATAAAATAGCCTTTACTCTCCCATGGTTGAGACATCTCACTAACCCATACTTGCCAGGTGCTCTGAATTAGAGAGGTGAGCCCCTTTCTCTGGGGCGTCTGGCAGCGAGCATGCTCGGTAGCTAGCTGCCTTTCTTTCCCCCAGAAGAAAAAAAAAAGAATAAATGATGACCTTCTGTTTGGGGCCTAGAAACTGCATGACTGAAAACATAAAGACGACAGCTGTGCTGTGCTTTTTCCATGAGGGCAGGGATGTCGAGGGCCAGCAGCCCTCCAGGAACAAACCCCACCTCTGTCAGGTGCCCTGGACTTAAGACCTTTCCCTCTATTGGAATAACGTCCTGAACGACAGCCAGCGCTTCCATTCCGCAGAAGAATGGCCATCCATTCCTCCCCATCAGCATGAATTGTTGTCGGCGGAGCACGGGTGCTAGCGAGCCATATTGATTTTAGAAATTAAAATGGGAATGTTCAAGAAGGTTTCCCAAGAATTATATGGGATTTTAGCCATCCGAATGGCTTTCTTTTTAGGGTCAGTGAGAGTATTCTTGCTAAAATGTAGCCCATTGCTTTAGAAATAGTTTCCTTAATGTCTTTCCTGTCGCCCCTGTTGGGGTTGTACAGGAAATGTAAACCAACATACAATATGTGTGTTTATTTTCATGTCTCATTTTATGGGAAATTGGATGGCGTATTCCACTGAGGCTTCAGTTATGATCTGTTGACAATGTAGGGGGAGCAGGGCAGAGGGGAGGGGGGCTTTGCAACCTGTAGGAGTTATGAGGAGAGCCAGCCCTGCCAGCAGGGGTTCTGTTGTTACTTAGGAGAAGGAGGGGTGTGTTCCATAACAAAACCCGCTGGAGCATTACTGATCCCTTAAATGACATCCTCATCGGCTAGCCCAGTCCAACACAGGAGGTCTGTGTGCCACACCTCATCTTGCGGGGTGTTATGGCAGACACTGTGTGGTCTTCCTGCCTCTGCTGATCACAGGAAACCCAGGATAGCAAACACTCTCTCCACAGCGCGTAAGAGGTCATTAACCAGGCAGGGGCCAGAGTTACCCCCAAGGACCCCTGTGGGACCAGGGGGGCTATAGATTGCCAAAGCAGCCCTATCCTAGCCATGGATAGGTGGCAGTGAAACAAAATCTTTTCCTGAGGTTCTACTGGAAAAGCAATTTAAGAAGAGTCTGCGTAGCATGAGGTCTAAACAGAATGTGTGTGTGCCTGTGTGTTGCTGAGAGAATGTTTGAAACCTCCATGCTTGGCCCATCTGGGAGACAGCAGTAGGGGTAGGTGAGAGTCTAAGGTTTTCTGCAGAAGAAAGGACTCAGTGTGTTCGCACTTTGAGCTCATAAACAGTCTCAGCCCGGCTGGCTGTGGTGGGCAGCGTGGAAAGGAGGAGCCGGAGGCCACCGCTGGCCGGGGCGGTAAAACACCACACAGACTTCCAACTTCGTCAGCCTTTGTTTGTGCCACGAAATAAGTCGACTGAAGAGCGTGGCAAGTTAATTTTGTAGCCTTGATCATTTTTTAATTTCAGCTGACCAGCCCAGCCCAGATTGGTCCAGGAAAGAGTCAAAGTAGTAAACTTGGTAAATTCATGTGTTTATTTTGCAAATGGATTCAAGATGGAACACCCAACTCTCCTCCAGGGCCTTTCTGTCCCTGCCTGTTCATGTCAGCAGCTTGACCAAACTAATTCCCTTCTTTTCGTGTAGTATTTAAATGGACTTCTGGCGTCTGAGGCAACGCCTGCTGCTCCAGTTCCCTATGAAAGTCATTTAAATAGATTTTGACTATCTTACATCTACTACGAGAGCCAATCAACTAAAAATCCTGGTCACTTCCCTCTAATTTTAGATGAGCCATGTGGAATTATTGGCTTTTGAGAAAACTCATCAGAGCTGAAAGTTTTGGGTTTAATTTTTAACAATCTTTTTTTTTTTTTTTTTTGGCCTACTGAGGAAAAAAAAAGAACTCAAAGACAAATAAGACAAGGTCGCCATGATAAGCTCCAAGCTGCCAATGGAGCCATTCCCACTCAGTGGAACTCCACGCTCCATCCCCACCTCCTCTAACTCTGGCATGTGTTCCGTCCTCTTTCCTGTGGCCACCGTGGGAAGGAAGGGGCACATTTTGCTTTCCAGGAACTCACTGTGTATTTGAGGACACACACGCTGATTCTTTGGAGCTTGACTTGGGATTTAGTTTTCTGTTGAACACAGGATGAGCAGGGCAGAGGAGGCAGGGGAAGAAGCCATTCATTTCACAGGGCTCAAGGAGCAGGTATGGAGCCAAGTCAAATTGAAGAGCTAATCAGAGGTTAGCTGTGAGAAGCAAGGGGAGAAGATGCTGCAAACACTGCAGAAAAGATGGCTGCTGGGAGCATGGGAAAAGGAGACTGCACGTACACACATGCATACATGCACACATACGCACATGTGCACACGCATACACACATACATACACACACGGGCTGTGGAGAGAGGCTGAAAGCTGGTACACAGAATAGGAGAGTCCTAGAGAGTTGGGCTAGGACTCTGGTGCTTGACTTGCAGTTGTTAGTCAAACTAACTACTATGGGCTATTTGGTCAACAGTTGGCTTGACTGTCTTCGGAATCACCGAGGAGATTGGAGAGGCATGCCTCTAAGGGTATCTTTGAGGGTCTCAGAGAGGATGGATGGAAGGGGGGAGACCCACCCTGAATGTGGGCAGCAGCGTCTCATTGTCTTATTGTTATCCTGGCTAGAATAAAAGCAGACAGTAGGGCGAGCACTTGTAGTCTCGCTTCCCTGCTGCTGGGCCGCCTGACGTGAACTGAGCTGATCCCCCATGCCTTCCTCCTATGATGGACCAAGTCTGACACCCTAAGTCAAAATAAACGCCTCTCCCATGAAGTTGTCTTGCCGGGTATTTTGTCAGAGTGACACGTGATTGTTACTAACTCACAGAATGTGCTGGGACAGCTGACAGAAGCCTGGGGCAGGGAGGCCTTTGTTCTCAGGGTGCTTGGGTCTTGTGTGAAATCTAGTGTCACCAGAGTAGGAGCAGTCCAGAGGTGAGAGGAGCAGTCCAGAGGTGAGATGTCAAGGATGTCCTTGGGGTTGGGGAGGAGGAGTGTGCAGATTGGGGCTGGCTGGAAAAGTATGGTGGAAGGTAAGGGTTTGGGGAGGTGGAGGGAGTATAGGAAAAGGCTGGAGTGCAGTGTCTTGTTCATTCACAAGAAGATGGTTACGAGAGGATGCTAGATCCCACCTTGGCAACCAAGATAAAAACACTGGGGACCAGATTTACTTAAGCATCGTGAAGGGTTTGCAGATGTGTGTGTGGGGGGAGCTGCAGAGTGTGAGGGCATCATCATGGATGGGTTGCAGTGTGTGTGTGTGTGTGTGTGTGTGTGTGTGTGAGCTGCAGAGTGTGAGGGCATCATCATGGATGGGTTGCAGTGTGTGTGTGTGTGTGTGTGTGTGTGTGTGTGTGTGAGCTGCAGAGTGTGAGGGCATCATCATGGATGGGTTCCAGTGTGTGTGTGTGTGTGTGTGTGTGTGTGTGTGTGTGTGTGTGTGTGTGTGTAGGGTTTGCAGAAGTGTGTGGGAGCTACAGATGTGGAGAGGGCAGCATCTATGGAAGACTGCAGACTGTGTTGGGGGAAGCCTCATGGAGGAACTGCAGAGTGTAGAGAAGGTTCAGCAACATGGAGGAGTTGCAGAGTGTGTGGGTGGCATCAGGGAGGGGCTGCAGAATGGGGGGGCAGCAGCTTTTGATAATATCTTTGGTTTTTAATTTTCTAGTTTCTGTTGGAATTTGAATCAGGCTAAGAAAACAGGGGAGGGGGGCTGGAGAGATGGCTCAGTGGTTAAGAGCATTGCTTGCTCTTCCAAAGGTCCTGAGTTCAATTCCCGGCAACCACATGGTGGCTCACAACCATCTGTAATGGGGTCTGGTGCCCTCTTCTGGCCTGCAGACATACACACAGACAGAATATTGTATACATAATAAATAAATATTTTTTAAAAAAAGAAAAAAAAAAAAGAAAACGGGGGAGACTGACTTGGCCTGTGCTCCTGGATCTTTGGTGACAGTTGTCCTTAGGAGTCAACCTGCCACCATTCTGGTACTAGGTGGCATGTTGTTGTTAGGTGAGTCACCCTTGGTGTGAGTGAGTGGGTTTGCTTCTCTCCTGACTCCTTTGCCTAGGAGACACCCGCTAACAGCCAGGTTTCCATTCTTCCAGCCTGTGTCCTCCACAGATGCTCATATTGCAAACAGCCAACTTTGAACTCCTTCCATTGGTATAGACACAGTTGTGTTTGACACACATCCTGTAACTTCTTTAGTCAGAACTTCCACCAGACAGGTGTGATTGTTTTCCTCATTTGGCACTTGAGGACACCGAGATACTGAGAAGTGACTTGGCTTGAGATCATCCAAGAACCTAACGTAAGGTTCCCACAAAGCTCCCAGAGTCTCAAATCTGTTACAAGCAACTCTACCTCTGTGCCATAAATGGTTTATTATACTGTACATACACAATTATATCTCTGGTCATTAAAAAGATAAAAATCATCACACAGTTGCCTCAGCCTCCCAAGTGCTGGAATTATAGGTGTGAACAACCATGCCTGGCCACAGTTTGCTTTTGAAACCCAGAATTATGTGGCCACATGTTCAGTTTGGCATATGGAAACACACTGCACCGTCTTTAAAGTCTTCGTAGAACCATACTGACATTTACCACTAAGAGCATTTTCCTAATACTGGCCGTTTGGACTCTTTCCAGACGTGCATAAACAGTACTGCAATGCAGCAGCAGCAATTCTCCGTGATTCCAAAAACATGCTTATCACGTGTAGGGCTCATTCTAGCCCTTCCCGTACATGAGCTATCTCATTTAAACAGACAACACACGGTGGAAGCCAAGTGCTGTTTCTGTACACTAGATGGCCGCACGGAAGGCTGTAAAATAGAGGCCAAGTGCATTTAAAATTTGATTGCAATCAGAGACTTTGTCTCTGAAGGGGGCAAGGATTTGTGGAATTTGTAGGTGCTGCCTGCCTTAGGAGAAGTGCGCTCCTGGAGGTCTGCAAAGATGGGCAAGCACGGTGGCTCAGAGTCGCTGGGAAACCACACATGCTGGCAACCCTTTGGTGAAGAGAGAGGAGAACATCACTGGGGAGGTTGCAATGAACAGAAGGATGGGAGGACTTGGGAGGGACTCCGGGGAGCTATCCTGGGAAGGGATCAAGAACAAGGCTTGGGGAGGGGTGTAGGTACGGAGACAGTGGATTGATGGGGATAAATATATGTTAAGAAATAGTTAGCTTGTCTGTGGCCAGAAGGGCAGAGGAAGAGAAAAAAATGCACCCTGACATGTGTTGAGTTATTTTTGTGGGCTGAGGCAGGAGGATGGCAAGTTCAAGGTCTGCCTGATCAACAGAGTAAGTTCAAGGCCAAGCCTGGCCAACTTGGGACTTAGCTCAGTGACAGAGCACTTACTGCCAGGGGTTTGTAGAGCCATGGTTCCGTTTGTGGATCTACAAAGTAGGTAAAAGAAGATAGAACAAAAAATAAAAGGAAACCAAAGAAATACAATCAATCAATATTTTTAATAAAAAGTAAGAAACTTGAAATGTGTTCTACTCTGCGTGGAGATGCGACTCTTCACGGGGAACCCACAGCAGGTCTGAACCAGTGGCTGCGTGGTCTACGACACTGAACCATGGTGGGTTACGTATCCGGGCCATCACAGAGGACAAGGCTCACGGCGTGGAGGTGGCTTTCGATACTAGTCGTGTTGCTATGCCTTCCTCTTTGGCCAGTGCTGGTGCTGGCCGGCTTGGCTGGGCTCAAGAGCAAGGTTCAGCTCAGAGGAAGCCAGAGGGTGCCCTGCTGTCAGAGTTCTGAGACTCCATGGTCCAGCCTGGGGCTCTGCCACTTGAGTGAAGCTCTTCCTGCTCCTGCTGCCTTCCCGGCCCGATGCATAAAGACACACACGCTTTTGCCCATGCGTTCAGTGTTACCCTAGGGAAGTGAGGGCTGTTTACCTATCTACGGTAGGAGCCCAGAACTCGGATGCAAATGACTGAACCGTTTATAATCTCTGTGGTATAATCAGGCAGGGGAAGTTCTAAGTTTAAATAGAAGCACCCAGTTTGAACTTGTGCGGAACTTACTGTAAGAAATGCCGGGTAGGTATCGCAGCAGGGGTCGATCGCATGCCTCCCAGAGCAAGGATCTTCAATGCTAAGTTTCTCACGGCACTGTTAATGTGCCCTCATCACACCGCGCATGCACGCAATCCCGCGTCATAAATAACGGATTTACAAGCTTAACTCCTACTCAGCGATAGCACACATGTGGAACGTAGCTGAGTGACTGTCACCGTGAGACCCTCAGCTCCGGCAAGGCAGGTTTCCCCAGCCTGAGGCTGGGGCTTCTCGGGGTGGGCTGCGGAAAGCCTCTCCGCCTGGGTCTGACATCTTGCCTAATGAGCAGAAACACTATTTTGGACTTAAGGATCCAGAGCCCCCTGGCCACAAATCATGGAGTAAAAGAAACCAAGCGTTAAGGTTTTCCCCAGACACTTATTGACCGGAACGGACTGAAAATGGTAGGGTCTTTGTAAGTGGCGGCAGGGGCTTCGGTGAGACCTGGGGATACCGTGGTAGAGGTTTGGTTGCTGTGGCTGCTGCTTCCATATTTCCGGACTGACTTGCTCTGTCCTCTCCCCCAACTGCCTGGGGTGGGGGAGGGGCTCTTACGAGATTCTTAGGGGACAGATGGCTCGCAGGTGATTGTGTTGATGGGACACACATTTTACTCAAGTCTGTAAGGTCTGTAAATGTCCTAAATCATCCTCAGAGGAGGAGCTGAGTGGCAAGAGACTTCAGGTGGCAAAGGATGAAAAAGAAAAGACATTCTCTGTGTGTGTGTGTGTGTGTGTGTGTGCGCGTGTGCATGTGTATGCGTGTGTGTGTGCATGTGTATGCGTGTGTGTATGTGTGTGAATGTGTGTGTATATGTGTATGAATGTGTGTGAGTGTGAGTACGTGTGTATGTGTGTGTGCGTGTGTGCATGTGTATGTGTGTGAATATGCGTGTGTATGAATGTGTGTATATGTGTATGAATGTGTGTGTGAGTGTGAATACGTGTGTGTGTGTGTATCAAAGAAGAGGGGGATAGAAGGTGTAGAGTCATGGTTCCGACTTACTGACCTAGGTGTGCAGAACTATGAGACAGTAAAGAGGCAGACAAGATGTGGCCCCAGTCTCTGATCAGATGCTCAAGCCTGTCAACTGTTCTGCTACCTTATATATTCCTCTACCTCCTGATTGGTCTGGGCCCTGGAACAGGACCCACGGTCATCTGACTGTGTGATAAACCCTCCTCAGGAGGAACTGAGGCAGCGGATCAGCTGGTTGCTGTTGCAGGCCTTTTATGTATGTTTCAGGCCAGGGGCCGTGGGGCAATGAGAGAAGGGGATCATCGTGTCCTCCTGAAGATACCAGCCTTTGGTTCTGTGCAATAGGCACAAGCACGTTCCAATGAGCAGCCCGGAGTACCTTTACCCAAGTACAATTACCTTGTTCTTTAGTGTCTTCCGAAGGAAATGCAGCAAGCTGTTTGGAGCGTGGTCACCTCAGTGGGGGCACTTGGCAGGGCAGACACCCTGAAAGAGGCAGCTCCGAGCTGCGTTTCAAAGTAGAGAGGGAATTTCCACCAGAACTGGGATATCACTCACAGTGGAAGTCAATAATATAATATAATTCCTGATGCTCTCTACCCCGCAGGGAGCGGGTGGTACCAGCAGGCTTTGGTCTGAATCCAGGTTTGATTGTCTATTTCAGGTTGGATGTTGGTCTACTCAGGACAAAGCTCGAGCCCCTGCTTACAGCGGTATACAGAAGCCTGGCGCCAACATTAGGTACTCTGGGGTAGCCAGCTAGCTGGCCTTCAGCACCAATACAGAGAACTGACCTCTCAGCCAAGGGTTCTGCCAGAACAACAGGTCAGAGGAGGTGTCTGGTTGTCTGTAAGCCCAGAGATGGATTCTCACTCTGTCCCCTGAGTGGGACTGCACAGAAGGACATCTGTCTCATTGTGGGTGTGTGGATGAGGCCTTCTGAAGAGCGCATCAAGCCAGGGATGATTTTCTTCAGCCCGGCTGTCCTTGAAGCACAGTGCCCTCCAGGTAGCTGTGCGCCCACTGTGAGTGACTTCCCCTTTCTGGACTCAGTTTCTGGATCTTCAGGCAGGAGGTAGAGCACGTGGTGAAGATGTCCCTTTAGGTCAGAGCCACCCTGCCCCTCACACAGGTGGAGGCATGCTGGAGGCAGAGGGGTAGGGAGGAATTGGCAGGGCAGGAATTCCCCAGATAAGACTGCCAGGTGCCACACAGTTCCCCGTGCTGGTGCCAGCCACTTTAAGGGTGTGGGACTGGTGGCTGGTCCTGAAACTGGAATAGAGGTACAGTCTGTCCTCCCCTCGTGTATCTGTGGACCTCTTGAGAGACATGGAGCACCCCACCTGTGGGCAGGCCCAGGAAGATCACCTCTTGCCTAGATCTGTCATGTACTCAGCCTGGGACTGTAGTAAGGTTGTGTATTCTTAGCCTGGCTCAGCAGGCTAGCAAACACAGTCTCAAGAGAGTGCCTAGGTGCTTCGCTGGGCTCCTTCATGCTTACAAAGCCTCACACCCACCAGTGGAGGCAAGAGCACCAGAGAGAACAGGGTGCCCGTTCTTGTAAGTTGCCTGGTCCGTGCCCTCATTTTATAGATGAGGGAACTAGGCACAGAGCTGGCAGAAGGCTTGGCTAGGGTTGCATGGACAGTTAGGGACACAGCTGCAGCTGACCCCAAGTCTCTTGACGTCTCTTTAAGCAGATGGAGATGCCGAGAAGGAGGCACGTGGCATACCACAAGTGGCAACTTGCAGGGTGCCCTGGAGACTCAGGGTTTTCTTTCAAAGTGTGTGTGAGGAAGTGAGAGTGTTGGGCCTCTCTTCACATGGGCACACCAGAGAAAGTCGTGAAGGGGCAGCCAAGCAGGAAACATGGACTTAAGGAATTTTTAAACCAGGCATATTAGGGAATAAAAGGAGCTCCAAAGTCCATTCTCTCAGCAATTTCACTGCCACAGGCCAGGCAAATTTTCTCCCAAGCCGACAGGCAAAACAACTCAAAGTACTACTAGGTAGTGAAGTGTGAGGACAAAATTCATATTTTCATAATGAAAACTTAGAAGGCTACATAGTGTTAATAGCTAGGGGAGTAGGTGTGGTGTGGCTTTGTCCTTCGTATTCTTCAATGGCAATATTATTTTGAATGATGTGACCTGAATGTCTTTGTCTTTGCAAATTAAAAAAAAAGCCAGATCACTAAATTGTAGTGATATTTCATTTGTATTTTAGTAAATAAAGCTTGCCTGAAGATCAGAGAGTAAAACAGCCCCACTAGTCAGCCTTACAGACCAGGAAGTGTTGACACACACCTTTAATCCCAGTAGCCACACTAGTTTGCCATAGAAACTGGGCAGTGCATGCCTTTAATCCCAGTGATGCATGTCTTTAACCCTAGCCCTAGAGAGGAATATAAAACGGGAGGAGACAGCTCTCAGACACAGTCTCATTCTGAGATTCCTGGAGGCAGGATCGCCATTTTGTACTGAGGTCGAGGTAAGAGCCAGTGGCTGGCTGTTTTGCTTTTCTGACCTTCAGGTTGAGCCCCAGTTTCTGTCACTGAGTTTTTATTAATCGTGCTCCACTAAATGCTGAATGGAGTGGGTGACCAAAGGGATACAGGACATACAGAGCTCAAGAGAAACTTCTCCAGCCTTCCAGGCTCCTTGAGGGCTGTGGCTCATTCCGTATGACTTCGTCCTCAATGATGGCAAGTCTTTTTTCCAGCTGAGGCCATCGCATTCCAATGCCTCACTCACTTGGTATCCCATGATCACAATATGCATAGACACTGCTAGTCTACGAGCTGCCATACACAGAAAGAGCAGTTCTGACTTCAACAGCCTATGACCACAGAGTGTGTCTGACTAAGCGCTAAGAGGGTTCTAAGGGTTCCAAAACCAAACAGGGGCTGGGAGTTAGGTGAGTGGCGGTGCTGAGGCAGCATTTGAAGTAACCCCATTGGATGGGTTACATTTTGAGTTCTGAAAGACAGAGCTAACAGGCAGAGGGGACTCGCGTGACATGGGTGTGGGGGATGCCCTGGGTTGGTTGGAGATCAGGGTAGCATGGTGGAGTTGTAGTGCAGAAATCTATGTGAGGTGTTAGTCTGGGATTCTTTTGTAATGCAGTAGAAAACAGAGACTAATGAAGAATCATGGGTGTGCACTTGAGAGAGGAAGGTAGTTGTCTTAAGGTAATTGAATGCATGAACACCCTACTTCCCCTATGAGCCCCCTTAGGGTGGCTTCCTGGAAACCGTAGGAAATGGGCTGGACCTATAGGGTTCAGAAGAACCTGAAAGGCATCCCTGGCGGAGGGAAGACAGTGAGGCCAATGTTGGTACTAGGAAGGACTTTGAATACGGGGCTGTGTGTACACTGCGCTGGGAAGATGGTTCTGCCTTCTCTGTTTAGCCTGCAATGGGTAAGGTTGTGTGGAGCAGGGGGTCGGGTTCAGAGGCCTTCCCATATCTTCAGCTCAGTAGTCCAATCAGCCTGCAGATGTTTCCCTGGAGGTTTCTCTAGTCTCTGTGCTCCTGGCAGGAGCTGGCAGCTGTGGTCTCCTGGGCTGGGCTGTTTTTTGCTGTTTCACTGTCATTTGGATTGCAAGGCTGCTGGGACAAACTTTCTGCTCCGGGGACATATCCTGTTAGGTGGAAGAGGAAGGTGCCCAGTTTGGGAGGTGGAGTACTGAGTTGCTAAGGCCAGCCTTCTCATTGGGCAGCTAAAGAAACAGGACACACTAATTGTGTGAGAACCGGCATGGAGACAGAATTTAGTTTTTTGGTTTTAAGCCCTGGCGTTTTTCTGGTGGTGTCCCTCACAGTTTCTGTCAAATACATCTAATATTTATTAAGCACATGCTATCTGGCCTGTACTGTGTTATTCATGGATATGATCTTTACAGTCCTCACCTGGCCTGTGAGGGACACCATCATTATCTAAGTTTCTTCAGACGAGAAATGGACGGCCAGAGAGATCCAGGAATTCTCCCAAAGTCACTTCAACTGTAGTCATAGCATCAGAATGTGACTTCGGGTCTGCTACCACACGTCTTTCCAAGTATAAGGAGTCCCTTTAAAACTATTTATAAAAGTACTCATTCTGAGGCCAGGATCAGAGCTCAGTGGGCAAAAGTGTTGTTTACATAAACCAGATGACCCAAGCTCACTCATTGGGCCCGTGTGAATAGCCGGGTGTGCTGTCCTCAATCCCAGTGGACAACCCACTTCTCGGTGGGGAGGCGAGACTTCAGAAACCCGGAGGGCAACTACCAGAGAAGAGAGACCACGCCCAATCAAGTGGCAAGAACCTACTTCAGAAGCTGTTTTCTGACTTCACATATGTGTCACAGCATGTGCGTGCTCTCTCCCACACTAAATAAACAGATATTCATTCCACTCTTAAGGGTTTTTTTTATATGTATGGATGAGTGTTTGGACTGCATGTATGTGTGTCCCGCTTGCTTGCCTAGTGCCTGTGGAGGTCAGGAGAGGGAGATGTAGTCCCACAAACCGGAGTTACAAATGGTTGTGAGCTACCATGTGGGTGCTAGGAGCAGAAAGAGAAAAAAAAAACAGTCTTTAGAAAGAGCAGCAAATGCTCTTAGCTCCTGAGTCATCTCTACAGTACGGCATTCTAGTTTTAGCCTGTAGATTTGTTAGAATAGATCTTTAAAGAGCTTGGCAATGCCTTGAAAAGGGCTTTTGTAGTGGTATATTACTTGTATTTTAATAAATAAATCTTGCCTGAAGACCAGAGGCAAAGCTAAAGCCACTAGAGGTCAGGTAATGGTGGCACACACCTTTAATCCCAGGATTTAGGAGAGAGTGGCAGCTGGATCTCTGTGAGTTCAAGGCCACCTTGGACTACACAAGATCAAAACAGAAACAAATCCTGGTGGTGGTGCCTCACCTTTAATCCCACACTAGAAGGAATAAATAGAAAATGGGAGGAGAGAGAGGTTTAGTCTGCTTTGCTTATGGTTGTCCAGCCTTGGTAGAGGTAAGATTTCTCTAGTGGCTTGGCTGCTTTGCTTTTCAGGTTTTCAGGTTGAACCCCAATTTCTGTCTCTGAGTTTTTATTGTTCGTGCTACAGGCTTTCATTTTAATAACCAGCGCCCATAGCATCATGGAAGACATACAGTTTGAAAGTGGCGATGTGTGTATAGGTAGGACACGGTGGGCATGGATTTTCGAGTGGGAAAGGTGACAGATGAGTTGGTGACTTGAGAGCACATGCAGTAAGTGCATCATCTCACTGGGGTCGTCTTCTAACAGTTTGTAGGCTTCTCCTATCACTTGACCCAGCAGCCTAGGCAGGAATAACATGAAAAGGTCCCCCATTACCATTCCTAATCCCCCAACTCTTGCCCAAGCTCACTTTGATGCCTGCTTTTATCAGCATGAGTGGGATCTGAGAACTTTTGTGTATGGATAAGTCTGCGCCTCTCTTCAGCCCCAGTGACTGCACAGAGCTGGTCCTGTTTTCTGCTCCGTGCTGCTCTGTGGGATAGCCTGCAAGTGAGACTGGGAGATTAGTCCTCATTGTTGGACACATTGTCTAGGGTGGATCCTTGCAATGGTTTGTGCAAACTGTCAGATTGATGAAATCTAGACTCACCTGGGAGACTGGCCTCTGGAACCACCTGGGAGACTGGCTTCTGGGCAAGCCTGTGGATGATCTCTTGATTACATTAATTGATGTGGGAAAACTCATCTTAACTGTGAGAGGGATTATTCCCTGGGCTGATCCTGGACTGTATAAAATGGAAAAAACGTTGGGTGTCGAGGCACATGCCTTTAGTCCTAACCCTCAAGAGATGAGGGCAGGCAGATCTCTGTGAGTTTGAGGACAGTCAGGGTTACATATAGAGAAACACCTAAAAAAATAGAAAAGGAAAAAAACGAATGGAACATTGACATCTGTTTCTTGACAGAAGCTACCATGTGACCAGTTTCTATAAACCCCTGGGATGTGGGATTCTCCTCTGTATGCTGTGAATACCATTGGTTAATCAAGGACTGCTTTGGACCTATGGCAGGGCAGAACTTAGATAAGCAGGGAAAACTAAACTGAATACTGGGAGAAGGAGGGTGGAGTCAGAGAGAAGCCATATAGCCCCACCAGAGCCAGATGGAACTTTAGCTGGTAAGCCCACAGCCACATGGCGATACATAGATTAATAAAAATGGGTTAAATTAATATGTAAGAGTTAGTCAAGAAAAAGCTAGAGCTAATGGGCCAAGCAGTGATTTAATGAATCCAGTTTCTGTCTGGTTATTTTGGTTCTGGGTGGCCAGGTCGAACAAGCAGCCTCTACCTACACCCCTGCCACTGTGCATCCCTGCTGTGAGGGCCTGTGCCGTGGACTGTGAACCAGGAAAAAACTGTTGCTGTGGGATAATGCTTTTGTGCTCTGTAAAGATTTGTTGCTAATATTGGTTTAATAAAACTCTGATTGGCCAGTAGTTAGGCAGGAAGTATAGGCAGGGCAACCAGACTAGGAGAATTCTGGCAAGAGGAAAGGCAGAGATGCAGTCACCAGCCCGACACAGAGGAAGCAAGATGAGAATACCTCACTGATAAGAAGTACCAAGCCACATGACTAAACATAGACGAGAATTATGGGTTAATTTAAGTGGTAAGAACTAGTTAATAGTAAGCCTGAACTAATAGGCCAAACAGTTTATAATTAATATAAGCCTTCTTTGTGTTTCTTTGGGACTGAACGGCTACAGGACCAGGTGGGACATAAACTTCTGCTTACAAACCCTTTCTGTCTTAAGTTTCTTTTCTCAGGGTATTTGTATCACAGAAAAAGGAAAAGAAGCCAAGTAGCTACTAGAGCACCTGGCTCAGATTCTTCTACTTTTTGCATTTATTTTCTATTCAATAACATAAATAGGCTATCAGTGTTCAGTTCACTAGTTTTGGCAACCATCCTTGCTTGCGTGATCAAAGCATGTACAGAACATCTCAGAGATCCCTTTTGCATCCCTTTAGGTTCCTTCCCTCCCACCCTACAATGATTTGTTATATTTTATCATTTTAGATTTCTTTGATTTTATCTAAATTTAGTCATATTATGTCTCTTTTATGTTCAACTTCTTGTACTCAAAAGAATGTTTCTGTGGGTTGCTCAGGTTGTTGCATGTATCAATAATTATTTTCTTTTTGATTTTTTTCCTGCTATAATGGTATGTCATGAATTTATTTCCCATTGTCTTATATTTGGCTATTTGTGTAGCTATATTTATATAGATATTTATGTTTATAATTATATTTGTGTGCTTTCTGATCTTTAGCTATTGTGACTAGAGTCATTATCAATATTTTCATATAACTCTTTTGGTGGATTCTGCTTTTATTTTTGTTGTGTAAATGCCCACCAGCAAATTTCTGGGTCATGCCTATCTACTTAGAAATAGCTGAGTACAAGCAGCTGACTCTTTTGTACTCACACCATGTGCCATGTGAGTTTCACATACTCCTCATTGTTTTCAACACTTCACATTGTCACTGTTTTCACTTAGTCATGCTGCTGGGTATGACGTCATGGCTTTCATTTGCATTTCTGTGATGCTGTTCATTTTCATATTTAACTAGTCCTTGATATGTAGTATTTTGGAGGTATCCTTTAATACCTTTCCCCTACTTTAAAAATAGAATTGTGGGTTTTCAAAATCTTAATCAGTAGGCACTTGATATCTACACTGGATGCATGTCTAATCTTAGAGATATACACTGAAAATACTTTTCACAGTCTGTGGGTTGCCAATTTAATTCTCTAATAGTATTTTTGGGTGCCTGAAACTATTTTTTATTTTGATAATGCTCTAATTAATGTGCTTTTACAACAAACTTTTTTTCCCTTCTTGTGGCTTAGAGTAGTAACATTTCTTTGGCTTGTGAGCCTCAGTATGGAGAGCTTATGGCTTATCTCTGCCCTCGTGGGTGTCACCAAAGGTTAGGAACTGAAGTTGTCAGAAAGCTTGACACTTACATGTCCAGCAATAGATATTATCAGCTTAGACTACAGCAGGATCAATTTATAGGAATTCCCACCATGGCCTTTTCATGAGGCTGGGTTCAGAAAGTGAGTACATCCCCAGAAAGGGACAGAGGGAGTCAGGTGACACCTGTGTCCTGCTCTGGCTCTGCTGCCCCAGTCACATAGTAGCACATATCCTTCATTGTGTGGAGAAGTTGCAAGCTTGCCTTGGCTCTTGAGAATGGGTGGTGGGCTGGTATTTCACAGCAGGGGGATAGCCAAGTTTTGGCAGAGCACATGAACTGCTAGCTCACTTTACAAAACAGAATTTTCCCTAGGTGAGCTGTATTACACCAATTTATTCTTTATTGGTTAATGATTTTTGTATCTCACCTAAAAGATCTTTATCCATATTAAAATTCAATGTTATCTTTTCAAAGTTAGCTGATTCTAGTTTTTATGATCAGTGTATGATCAACTTCTGTTAAATTAATTGCTGTATGAGAAGTGGAATTGAGGTTATTGAAATATTGTTCTTATAACTCGGGTCCAGCACCATTGTTAGAGCAACTTCCCTATTTATGAAGCTTGAATCAATTGGTCACATGTGTTGTCTTGGTTACTGTCCTATTGCTGTGAAGAGACACCATGACCAAGGCAATTCTTACATGAGAAAACATTTAACTAGAGGCTTGCTTACAGTTTCAGAGGCTTAGCCCATTATCATCATGGCAAGGAACAATCACATGGTGCCAGAGAAGCAGCTGGAAGCTACATCCTAGTCCACAGGCAGAGGAAGAAGGAGACACTGGGTCTGGCTTGGGCTTCTTAAATCTCAAAACTCACTCCCAATGACAGACTTCCTCCAACAAGGCCACACCTACTTGAAAAAGGCCACACTTTCTGTTTCTTCTCAAGTAGTGTCACTTTCTGATGACTAAACCTGTGAGCCTATGGGGGCCATTTTTATCCAAATTACCACCTTCCACTCCTGGTTTCCATAAGCTTATAGTCATATCATAAGCAATTCAGTACAACTTCAAAAGTTTTTATAGTCTATTACAGTCTCAACACTGCTTCAAAGTTCAAAGTCTCTTCTGAGACTCATGGCCATCTTTTAACTATAACCCCCAGTAAAATCAAAATTTTAAAAAGCAGACCATTTATTTCAAACATACTATGACACAGAATATATGTTACCATTCCAAAAGGGATAAAAGGGAGCATAGTGAGGAAATACTGTATCAAAGCAAGACTGAACACCATCAGGACAAAATCCAAATTTAGCATTCCCATATCTGATGTCAATGCATTCTTCACTTCTCCCATTGCTTTCATCTCTGTTGACTGCAACACACTTCTGTCTTGGGGCTGATTCCATACCCACTCTGTAACTTTCCTCAGTGGGTGTCCCAAGACTTTGGCATATTCAATATCCCAGGGTTTCCAAAGTAATCGAGGTTTCACAAGCTACACAGCTTTACTTTATGGCCCCTTCGGTACTACATGAAGGGACAACCCTGACACACACCTGGCCTCAGCAGCTTTCCTTAGCTGTGGTGGAAGATTACACAACCCCTGCTTTGTATTCTTGCTCTAAAGCCAGACCCACATGGCTGGGGCTGCCAAGTTCTGTTGCTTGCTGTGACTGGCACATGCCCCCTCTTTCAATTGCATTTGCATAATCTTTATGTTGTTGATGGTTTCCTTCACTGCTTAAGCCTTTCTTTAATCCTTTTTTTTCTCAAGTTGGAAGCTTAGCTGGATAGAGTCTTGCACTGAGTTCACCATTTCCCTTATTCCACTTAGCATCAGGCATTTTATTCCCCTGAGCACAAGACTATGCTCCATTACACTTCCTGGTACTCCTTTTCTCCTCCAACTATACATTTTTTCATTTTCCCTTGCTTAGCTTGCTCCTTTTTTATTATAGATTTGCATAAGACTGGCCACTAATAACCACATGACATAGTCAATACTAGGCTGTCTTGAAATCACCTCTACCAACAACATTAATCCAAAACTCTTCAATTTAGCTTCAGGCAGATTTTTTTCTTGAAGAACGGCAGAGGAAGCATCCAGAATCTTTGCCAAAATATCATAGGAACTCTCTCTGGGCCATTTACTAGTACTCTTCCTCTCTGAAACTTCTTGAGCAGGGCCATGATAATCTACATCACTCTCAGTACTACTGCCTTCCATGCTCCTACTAGTATGTACCATTAAGCTTTGCTTAAAACGTTCAACTGTAGTAATGAGGTGAGCAGGCCTGCTTTTCGTCCCACCCAGCTCCTGCATGGTTAGCTTTACACCTCGAAATAACAACACACAAATTGTATGCTTTTAAACACTGCCTGGCCCATTAGTTTCAGCCTCTTATTGACTAATTCTCACATCTTGCTTAACCGATTTCTAATAATCTGTGTAGCACCACAAAGTGGTGGCTTACCGGGAAAGATTCAGCATGTCTGACCTGGTGGCTGGCTCCATTGCGTCTGCCTAATTCAACTGCTTTTCTAATGCAAAGTCCCAGAGTACATCTTCTGCCAACAGCAGCATGGCCGGGCCTGTAACAGAAATACCAGCTTCTGTCTTAGTCACTGTTCTATTGCTGTGAAGAGACACCATGACCAAGGCAACTGTTATTAAAGAAAGCTTTTAATCAGGGGCTTGTTTACACTTTCAGAGGCTTAGTATGATATCCTCATGACAGGGAGCATGGTGGTACATATGGTGCTGGGGAAGTAGTTGGGTACTACATCCTGATCCATAGGCAGAGGAGGAGGGAGACACTGGGCCTGGCTTGGGCTTTTGAAATCCCAAAGCTCACTGCACAGTGACAGACTTCCTTCAACAAGGGCACACCTACTTCAGCAAGGTCTCCTAATCCTTCTCAAAAAGTGCCATCCTCTGATGACTAAGCATTCAAATAAATACATAAGCCTATGGGGCCATTCTTATTCAAATAACCACATGTATGTAGGTTGAATTATAGATTCTCAGTCTGGTTTTGTTGACTTGTCTCTCATGTCTCATGTCTCGCATGCTTTTACGCCAATGTCATACTACAAATCTCTGGTAAGGTTTGACATCATGAGTCCTCCCACTTTGTCAATTTTGGATAGTCTGTGCCCATAAAATTTCAGATATAGATGACACATTATTTTTTTCAAAAAGCCCCGCTGTAATTTTGGTTGGAATGGCGTCGAATATATAGATCCATTTAGAAAGAGGGTCATTTAAAAACATTTTGTTTATTAATTCATGAATATTGTATCTCTTAACATGCTTATCTCTTATTTCTTTCTGTAACTTATTTGTATTCTATTTGTAAATAGGTCTTGTTGTAGATCACTGTACTCTGTAAACAAAATAGCTTCCATCTTTATCAGCTGAGCTGTGTCTTGTAGCAAGAGCCCATTTAAGAGTGGACCTATTGACTGTTAGCATTTCCTCGGAGAAGGAAGGAGTGGAAAGTTCACTTGGAAGTCCAGCTGTTCCTCCCAGCTATTTGTATGCAAGTCTGCTCTAATTGCACATAGTCTTGGGGTCTCCAGAGGTGCTGGAGTATATAGGGTGGTGAAGAATGACTGAAAGGGGAGTCCTCTGTGGCAATGGGGGAGCTGGGTACAGACCTAGAGCAGCTGCTTCAGGGTCCCTCATTCCTTCCTGCAGCCGCTTGCCCATGTTCTCTAAGTAAGGCTAACATGACCCTTGGTTCACCAGGGTGGATTCTAATTAACTCTACTCTGATTTGTCCTTCGGATTGTCCAAAAAGGCAGTAGACATTGTTTGTATATCTCCAGGGCAGGACTTTTACAGTAGACTTGTAAACATTTAGTGCTTTTTGTAAATGGCAATTACATTTTTTTTTAAAAATATATGTGTGTGTGTGTGTGATGCGATGTGTATATGTATGGGTAAGTGTGTGATATGATATGTGGTGTGTGTGTATGACATGGCATGTGCATGCATACGCTGTGAGCTGATATGTGATGTGTCTACATGTATGATGTGATATGTGCATGTATTGTGTGATGTGATATGTGTATGATATGATATATGCAAGGATGTATGTGATGTGATATATAGTATGTGTGTGCATGATGTGATATATGGTGTGTGCGCATGTATGTATGATGTGATATTTGGTGTGTGCATGTGTATGATGTGATATATGCATGGATGCGTGTGATGTGATAGGTAGTATGTGTGTGTGTGATGTGATATGTGTATGTATGTATGTATGTGATGTGATATGTGGTGTATGTGTATGATGTGATGCTTGGTGTGTGGGTATGATGTGATGTATGGTGTGTGTGTGTGCATGTGGGTATGATGTGATGTGATGTGGTGTGTGTGTGTGTATATGATGTGGTATGTGTTTAATGTGATGTGTGTATGATGTGATGTGTGCATGCATGTGTGTGGGGGTGTGTATGTGTACAGATGTGGTTTCAGTTAGGTTTACCATTTCAGTGTTTGTCATGGTTGTCCTTTGTTCTTGCTTCCTTTTTCTAATACCTTATTTTAAGGTAAATAAGCATCTTTCCAGTATTGTGTTTTGTCTGTTCCATTGCCTGCCTCTGCAGTTGTGTTATTTTATAGTGTTTATTCTTTAGAAATTAAACCAAGTAATGCGGTCTATTTCTGGGCATACTCTCAGTTCTCCGAGCAGTGCAGGTGCTTTCCTGACTCTTGGTTCCTGTGCTTCTGTTTCCATCTATGTTCTGCTTATGCACAAACCTATAGTGTATAGTCATTTTTACTTTCAGCAGGAACTTTCCAGATGTTAAAAATTACATACAGGTGTGTGTGTGTGTGTGTGTGTGTGTGTGTGTGTGTGTGTGTGGAGAGAGAGAGAGAGAGAGAAGAGGAGAGGAGAGGAAGAGAAAGAGAGAGAGAAAAAGGAAGAGAAAGAGAGAAATAGATAGGTAGACAGATAGATAGACATTTTCCCTTGTATTTATGTATGTGAGTTCACTGAGTCTCTTTTAAAAAATAAGAAAATATATCTGCCCTGTTAACCTCCTCTTTTCTTTCTTAGATTCACTTTCCTCCCACTTCACACAATTTGAGGAAACATTAGGGCTTACCCTTTCCCCTCTGAACAATGGAAAGAGTCTAGAAAAGCACACCGTAGTGGCTGACCACATGGCTGCCTGCCCCTCTCTGTTTTAAGGTATCCTCTTTGTTTTCCAGTTTGCCCTAGATTCTTGTATCCTGAGAGTCCTCTCTCTCATCATTCAGAGGACGGACGGCAGATGCTGTGTATCTGGTGGAAGCTGAAGGTACCTGGGAGGGATTTCTCTTGGACTTCCTGTCCCACCTCTAGCTCAGTCTTCTGCTTGGAGAAGGCACTGTCTACCCCAGGGTGATCCGTCTCGGTCTCCTAGCCTATGCCGGCCGTTAGCACAGCATCTGTGTGCACTAGATGAAAACAGTGGGGAGGTTGGTGTGGTCCTGCCCTGGGCTCTGCTGTGCCCCAGATATGAGGCTAACATGCTCACTGCTGTAAATCTGTTAAATGTTTGGTGGAGTTCTACTTTACCCAGATATGAGGCTAACATGCTCACTGCTGTAAATCTGTTAAATGTTTGGTGGAGTTCTACTTTACCCCATCTACCAGTTACCTTTTTCTGCTCCTTTGCCTGTGAGAAGACCATGGCTCTTCTTTTTTTTTATACTTTTATATATATATAATTTAATTATTTGTATTTTATGTACATTGGTGTTTTTCTCTGCATGTAAGTCTGTGTGAGGTGTTGGATTCTCTGGAACAGGAATTACAGACAGTTGTAAGCTGCCATGTGGGTGCTGGGAATTGAACTCAGGTCCTCTGGAAGAGCAGTTGGTTTTCTTAACCACTGAGCCATTTCTCCAGCCCTACCATGGCTCTTCTTGTTGGGAAGTGACCATTGATGGTTTTTCTGCTCCTATGTGTCCTTTCCAATTCTCTACTTTTGCTGGCCTCTTCTTGTGCAGGTGGGAGCTGCAATCCGTGTGAATTTCCACATCCTGACCTGGACTCAGTGCTTGCCACTTTTATTTAAATTCTCCCTCCAATGCTCAGGGTTTTGTCAACACAGTTGGAAAACAGGAGGATCTGAGTGGTTCTGGCTCAGAATCCCCATTCCCTTCCTGCGCTAATGGCTTTCAATTGACTAAGATTAGAAGTTCTGATTTTTTTCTGTCTTAGATAGGGTTTCTATTGCTGTGAAGAGACACCATGACCATGGCAACTCTTACCAAGGAAAACCTTTATTTGGGGCTGGTTTGCAGTTTTGGGGGTTCAGTCCATTATCATCGTGGTGGGAAACATGGCGGCATGCAGGCAGACATGGTGTTGGAGAAGGAGCTGAGAGTCCAACATCCAGATCAGCAGACAGCAAAATGTGAATGCCATGTTAGACCTGGGTTGAGCATCTGAGACCTCAAAGCCTGCCACCTAGTGACTTACTCCAACAAAGCCACACCTACTCTGACAAAACCACACCTCCTAATAGTGCCACTCCCTATGTGCCTATTGGAGCCATTTTTATTCAAACCACCACATTCTACTCCTAGGACCCTATAGGCTTGTAGTCATATCATAATGCAAAATGCATTTAGTCCAACTTAAAAAGTCCCCATAGTCTATCACAGTCTCAAACCTGTTTAGAAGTTCAAAGTCTCTTCTAGACTCAAGCAATCTTTTACTGTTATCTCTTATAAAATCAAAATAAAAAAGCAGATCACTTATTTCCAGTATATAATGGCACAAGATACACATTACCTTTCAAAAAAGGAGGAAAAGGAGCATAGTGAGGAAATACTAGACCAAAGCAAGATCAAAAACCAGCGGGGAAACTCCAGACTCTGCATCTCCATGTCTGATGTCAATGCGCTCTTCAGATCTCCAACCCCTTTCAGCTTTGTGGACTTCTCTCTCTTGGGCTGGTTCCGTTCCCTGTTTGCATCTCTCCTCAGCAGGTCTCCCACAGCTCTTGGGGTCTCTAAGGCAATTCAGGCTTCACCTTCACAGCTTCATGCCATGGCCTCTCTAGCCCTCCATTCAGGGACACCCCTGACATAAGCTTGGCCTCAGCAGCTTTCCTTAATCATGGAGACAAATTCCATAATGCCTTTCTTCTATCCTTGACTCTAAAGCCAGAGCCACGTGGCCGAAGCTGCCATGTTCTTCTTGCTGGGCCTGGAACATGGACCTCTTGTTCAATTACAACTTCTTTGGCTTTCTGTGTTCTATGGTTTTCTTCACCGCTTAAACATGGGCGTCCTGAAAGTTGATCTACAGGCCAGGTTGGCACTGAACTTAGAGGTCTGCCTGGCTCTGCTTCCCGAGTGCACCACCATAGTTTCTTGAATTCCTTTCCACAAGTTGGGAGCTTAGCTGGATGGGATCTTTCCCTGAGGTTGCCGCTACTTTATTTCCATTAACAGACTTTTCTTTAAACTGTTTACCTCCTTGAACATAGGGTTTAGCTCCATCCCAATTCCTGATGGCCCTTTTCTCCTTGAATTGTACATTTCCGGCATTTTCCTTGCTCATCTTGCTCCTTTTCATTGTAGATCTTTGTAAGAGTGAACAGTAGTAACCACATGACAGAGTCAATACTAGGCTGTTTTGAAATCTCCTCTGTCAGTTCAGCTAATCCAAAACTCTTCAAGTTAGCCTTGGGCAGATCTTTCGGACAAGGACAGAAAACAGTCACATTCTTCACCAAACTACCACAAGAACAATCTCTAGGACACATATTAATTTTTTTCTCCTCTGAAACCTCTCTAGCTGGGCCCCCACAGTTCAAATCGTCCTCAGCACCACTGTCTTCCATGCTCCCACGAGTATGGCCCATTAAATGCCACTAAAGCATTCAACTCCTAATCCAAAGTTCTGAAGTCCACCGCAGCAATATCCCAGTCCTTGGTTCCAGCTCCTCTTAGGGTTTCTATTGCTGTGAGGAGACACCATGACCATGGCAACTCTTATAATGGAAAACATTTAATAGAGGCTGGCTTACAGTTTCAGAGGTTTAGTCTATTCTCATTGTGACCGGAAGCATGGCAGTGTGCAGGTAGGCAAGCTGCTGAGAGCTTTACATTCTGATTGGCAGGCAGCGGGAAGTGAATGTTACACTAGACCTGACTTGAGGGTTTAAGATCTCAAAGCCCACTCTCTAGTGACTTACTTCCTCCAACAAAGCCACACCTACTCTAAGGCCACATCTCCTAATAGTGCCACTCTCTATGAGCTTATTGGGGTATTGGGGCCATTTTTATTCAAACCATAACACTATTATTCCCTTAAGAGGACTCATGTGACTCTTCAGAACCCAGTAACCGGGATTCTGTTGGACCTCTGCTTTCAGTGTTCCAGAGACATCTGGCTTGCGTCTTCCCGTGCTCTCCAGAACATCATACGACATTCCCACTACAGTGAGTATCTCAGACACACTGTAAGGATGTTTTAAAGCCAGTGACATGGGGCCTTCAGAAATAGAGATGGCAAGGGAGAGCAGGGACAGTGTGGGGCAGTTAGGAAGCTGCTAGCATTCACTTGGCATCCGCCTTGAGCCAACCTTTCCGACACTCAATCTTTGTGGCAATTCCTTGAAGAAGCTTTTCAGCTAACACATAAGGAAGCGGAGGCCAACAAAGGATTTGAAGTCAGAGATGGCCCACTCCAAAATTCAGATCTTCCCTGGCCCAAACCCCAGAAGAAGGTGAGGTGTAGGGCGGATGTCTGTGTCAGTGTGGGGTGACCTGACTCTTCAGGCCCCAGCACAGTCTCAGAAGCAGCACTGGCTTCTCTAGCTTCTAAGACTTCTGTTCCTTCTATCAGGGCCCCTCCAGTTCACAGTCAGTCAACCCCACGACTTCCCAGTCTAATCTTGTGTGTGCTGCTCACCTCAGCAGTTCCTTCACCTTTGCCCCCACCACCCCCTCCCCCATCAAGTCTTCTCTTCAAACACATGTTTCTCTGACCTTTTACAGATGCTTCTGTGAGAGGCTGAGAGCAGCTCTTCCCCGGCTGGATTTATAGAAAGGGACAGAGAGCAGAGAACTGCCCCCTTCCCTTCCCAGCTTTCCCCTGCCACACGCCTCACAAACCTGTCTCCATGCTGGAGACCTCCTCGCCGGCAGCCCCTTCGCCCGGCACTGTGGCACACGTGGGAGAAGCAGAATGTATCCAGTCAACAGCGGATCTCCTCTGTCAGTGGAAAAGGCATTTCAAACTTGCGTAGGCCAACTTGGCACTTTGGGATTTGTTGGAGTCCGTCGATAGGAGGCAACAAAGGAGTCACAGCTCAAATGGGAACAGTTTGTCTCATTCGAGCTTTGAGACCCCCAGTGGCTCTCCAGGTGACTGCCCAGCTGGGATGTAATAACACTGGGGGTGGGGAGGGGACCGGTATCCTCTCTTTCAAATACTACTTCCTTAATAATAGCTGTGCTTCGGGCTGTTATATCCCCCACTACCACCTCACGAAGCAGATATTACCAGTGCTCAAGCAGCTAACAAGTGGTCCCTGGGGTTTGAACCCAAGACTTAGAGGTCTAGGTAGGTAGTTAGTCACTTTGTCAGGTGTCTTTCCACTCAGCAGTTGGGGTACTGCACCATCAGAGGTGACCCTTGATTCCCCTGAAGGCTGCTAGTCAGCCACACACCCCTCTCTCTTTTTCTTACTGGGATCAGGGTCACGCTAGATCTCCTGGACTCTCTGAGAGTGGGTGTGGTCATGTGACCGAGGGCTAGCCTTTGCCCAGTGAGCAGGAGTGTCACCCCTTTATTTTCCCATCTCAGGCCTCTCTCTTCAGGCAGGGCTGAAACAGCAGGCAGAGATTTCCAGGACAGCCAGGAGATTCAGATGCTGAGAACAGCTAGTCCTCAAGTCAAAAGGAGGCTGGCTCCCCGCGTCACCATCTTTCTCTTCCTCCAGACACCAACAGTATATTCTTACTGGCTTAACCGACTCAGATATGAAGGCTTATCAGCTGGAACAATTAATGTTATCTTAGGCAATGTAACTAGTACCTTCCAGGAAGGAATGGAAAGCCACCAAGGAACCGAAGAAGCAGACCTGTGATTAACTGTTCAGAGTGACGGGCTGGGCAAGCCTGGTCTTTGCTGTTACAGGGATTCAGGTTTGGACACAGGCTCCATCATAGCCTACTCGAGAGAGCCAGAATATCAAAAGTTTCTTTTTTCTTTTTTTGTAAATTAGCTGATTTCTGGAAGTTATAATGATGCATCTTTCTTAATGATCTTAGTTCATGTAATAAACTTTATGCAACACTCCAGCCTAGTGACTCAGAAAAAAACTCCAAACACCAGCAAGCAGTGGCCAAATCTCTGCTTATACAATAGCTTATGTGAGGTAGTGCTGTTTGGGAGCAGGGACAAGAGTGAATACGCAAATGCACTAGCTTCTGACTAATGACACAGAGAACCGATAAAGAGAATTAGGGGGCAAGAAGGCCAGCTTGTGGGAGAGGAGGTGCCTCTGGTTAAGGATTTTTGATCATAGACTTGAAGCGAGTGGAGGAGTAACAGCAAGCAGAGGGGAGGCTGTGATGGGGAGGCCTAGGAGTGGTGGGTGACAGAGAGCATCCAGCACTCAGCCTGTGATGTTAGAGTTCTTCCCTCTTGTCCTCTAGGCCCTCTTCCTCTCTTCAGAATCCATCGATGGCTTCTTAGTTCCTAGGAAAGTCCTTATTGCTAAAAACAAACCACAAAATTAATAAAAATTAAATCAAGTATAAAATTTCTTTACTACATGGCCCGTGTCTGAATTCCACCCAGAGGCATTATCCCTGTAGTCCAAGGCTCTGGGCTCCTTCGTCAAACAGATATTTCTGGCCCAGGCTGCTAGGGTCAGCTCTTTTGGAAATCATATCTTAGGAGAGTTGATGCAAGAGTCGCTGAGGTGAGGTGGGGAGAAAGTACTGAGATGCAGGTGTCTGGACATGGGAGTCGTAAAGACAAAGCGAAGTCTGGGAGACGGAGTTCAGAGCCGGGCGGTGCTCTTGCTTCATAGCTCCTCAGTGTCTCAACTTAAGTGTGAGTCAGAGGAACTCCGTCTGGAGATCTCACTGATGCCAAGAAAGCCTTGCTCACCACTTACAAGGTTATTAAGTGTTGAAAGAGATGACCGCTACCCTCACCCTGTCACTACAGCCCAGTGGAGGAGAGAGCTCCACAGAGCATTGGTAGATGACAAAGGTCAAACAAATGCCCCTAACTCCTGTGTGCTCCTCTGTCAAAATGCCCAATGTCAACCCTCTTCATTCTAGCCAACAGAGGCAACTCTGTTTCAAGAAGTCGGTGCATTGACTGAATGATATTTAATCATCAGAGTGATTCTTCTGCCTCTGGAGACACAAGTTCAAGGCTAAGCTTCCAGGAAGACTGCCCCAACCACACAGTCAGTTGATTTGAAGATGAAACCGTCACAGTATCACCAAAGAATGAAAAGGTGAGACTGTGTCCATAGCACCCTCTGTTCGGCAGCCTTCTGAGGCCCTGCGCCTCCGAGGAAAGGGAGCCCGTGGCCCAACCTTATGCCTTGTGTTGCTCTTTTCCTCACTTCTGACACAGAATGAAATCAGTGTGTGCAAAGCTTGCCTATGTTATTAGTATACATCTGACTGGAAAAGAAGCTTGGCGTTGGAGCTGTGATAGCACCGAGCATCAGGGATCCTGCCCTCTCCATGTACAAAGGCCAGACGAGCATACAGAAGGCCCTCAGAAGATCTGTTCTTGAACAAAAGACCCAAGTTGCCTTAGTAGACCCAGAAGAGAATGTTGTCTAGGACAGTGGTCTCAAAATGTCACCAGTGACCACATCAACTGAGCATGTCGGAGGGGTGGCTGGGTATGGGAACTGAGACAACCCAGCGCCACCTATATCAGCTTGGCCTTTCTGACGTCACTCTACCCTTCAAAGAGTAGAAGGCCTTCTTGGGAAATGATGGGGAAACCAAGGGAAAAAGTCATCCGAGTTTGGTTTACATGAGGACTTGTTTAGCAAATTATCCCAAGGCTTGCCCAAACCCACAGCTTAGAAGAATGCAGAATTCTTTTTGAGAGAGTTGGGCTGACAGGAATTAAGGAACGTTTTCCACCAACCCCAAGCTGGACACCAAACAGATGTGGCTTCGGTTCCTTATTGACTTAGAAGGCACTCCCCATCCCCAGCTTATGAACTTCAAGTCTCAGGGAGATATATGGTTGTTTACTTTTTTTTTTTTTAAATCTGACTTGGTACCATCCACGAGTTACACACAAATGAACTGCACATTGGAAGCCCTGGCTTAGGCAACTACACACGAGCCAGAACTCTAAGATAACACAGTCATGAATCCCACAACACAGCCACAGATGACTCTGCTGTTTCCCAAGTCACTTTTACACAAAGGGCATGGCTTCTTGGCAGGGCACGCCTGGTTAGAAAGGGCACATTAGCAATGCCTGCTTCCCGATGAGCTGTCTCATGCAGCCCTGCCAAGTCTCCCACCATCCCTTGCACCACAGTACCTGGAGCCTGCTGACCCCTGCCTGGCTTGCCACCCCTCAAAGCAGGCAAGCCATTCTTCTTCGGGAAGATCTTTGCTCCTGATGTGCACCCTGCTGTTAGCTCCACCCTGGAGTGTGGGATAGTAGCATATGAGCCTGACGCTTGGGTTGCACAGTCCCTGCAGAATCTGACGCTTTAAAAAACGCCATCCGGCTTGTGCTGGTCCCTGGGCCTGTCTTGCTTTAAATTTCCCTGATTAGTTTCTGTTCTCCAGCAACATATAACCCCCTTTTTCTAGCTCGCTAACCTCAGTGGTAGCTCTCCCCATGTTAAACAACGGTCTGATTTGGCATGGAGAAAACCAGTCAATCGTTTCCTTTAAATCTTAATGTTTTAGGCCCCAGGAACATTTGAAGTACCTATTTAATGAGAAGACTTCGGGAGAAAGCCTAGGTAAGATCTTCAAGGCTCTAATTGCTCCCTGGAGGAAGCTGCCAGGCCGCATAGCCTGGCTCAGGTCGTGTTTGCAGAGCAGGAAGAGTAAAAACAAGGCAGAAGTCGGGAGCAGAGGTTTCGGGGGGCTGCCACCACCCAGACCTCTTGGCTGGGTAAGGATTTCTGGAATCATGGCTTGTGTGGTCTCCTGTGTGTACCTGCTGACTTGACCACTGCATCGCCAAATGGCCAAACAAATAACTTGCATTTTCTTGGGTTTGGTTGCCTTATAATAATATGGACCCAAATTACAGTTCTCTCGTCTCTTTCATTTATATTCAAAACCCAAATGACACAAACAAAGCTCTATGCTCTGTTTTCCCTTTGAGCCTCTACCAGATCCCTTTGTCTGTGCCTTGTTTATTTATTTGTTACCCAGATATTTGAGACAGGCCTCCTGGCTCAGGATGGCACTATGCTGGGCACCAGGGTTTGCCCATATTCATCACAGATGGAGAAGCAGGAGAATGAACTTCTGCCCAAAGAATGGGAGCTGAGAGGCTCCATCTCTGCAGGCAGGGCCCCACTAAGGAGGTTCTCCTAGAAGACTGCCCTCCGGGGCCAAGTCTGGACCGTGTAGGGTAGCACAGGGGAGCTCTGCCATACAATAATAATGTGCGCTGTCTGCCCAAGGCATGTGGAGTGCAAGGCACTTTGAAAATTAGGCTCCAAACAACTTCTTTAATTGAGACAAAAAGCCCTTTGTGTGGGCCTTCCTCCCTCAGCCCACAGAGCGTCCGTGTTGGCTGCGACAGCAGCTCCCGTCTCCCCAGAGCGGCCTCAGGTAGAAACGCTGCCTGACCGCCAGTGGCCATGCATCTGTGACCATTACAAGGGCCTAAGTGGGTTTGGGAGCTTTACCTTAGGAATTAAGTAAGAAAAATGAAGGCACAAGCCGGGCTCACTATAGCTCAGACAATTCCGTCTTCCCTTGATGTGAATATGACCTAAATTGGGAAGTCTTTGGCCGATGGCGAGGGCAGATAAACGTCTCGGATTTGATGTAATCCCAGACCTCAGACTTGAAACTCAGCTTGACCCTTCCCTTTGAGCACGGGGAAGGAAGCAGAGGAAGGAGAGGGGTTCAGCCATATGTCAAGTCAGGAGAGAAAATGACAGCTAGAGCAAGGTGGAGATGTGCAGAGACAGGGGTGGAAGCAACAAAAGAACATTCTACAGAGTTAGACACACTGTGACCTTTAGGAGACAAACAGGCCGACTTGAGAGGGAAGATAACGCCACGATAGGATCTGCGGAGGGGCTGGGAACGTCTGCTGCTTCAAAATCCAAATAACCATAAGGCCGCTAAGTGTACAGCCATCTAAAACTGTACTCAGGAGCCTGAGTCCTGGGAAAGGTGTCAACTCTCATGGACCTGCATTTCACACAGGGGCACGGAGGCAGGGGACTTACACGAGTAGCCCTGTTTGCAGAAAGCGGAGCGTCTATGCCCTTTCTTGGGGATGATATCTCAATGTCTCAGCCACATATCTAGTTGCCATCTTGTTGGGCTGGTCCTGTGAGGGTGGCGAGTGTCTGAGGAGACGGTAAAATCGTCTTTTCGTGAACCTGGTTCTTTGGGCTTTGCGTATGAAAATGCAGGCTGTAAAGGCTCATCCCCACTGGCCCCTGCTTTAGAGGCGGGAGCACTGAATTGCTGAGCAGAAGGCATTTGCTCAAGGCCACCCAACTAGTAAATAGTAGACTTGAGATGCGGCTCGGTGGCCTCCTATAAAGACCGGGCTAGGCCGCGGTAGCAGAGGGCTCCAGGAACCTCCTGCAGCTGGTCAGGACAGGTTAGCCTTGGGCTCCCACATTCTCCAGCTTCCTGTGGGCTCCCTGCATGCCCGCCAGACCAAACTAGACAATAACAATTTGAAGGTGTACACATGAACACCGAGTGGGGTGGGCTAATCACCGAGTACTGCTCATCCCCTTGCCCCATCTGTAAAATAACAAGGAAAGATGCCCTGGAAACCCCACCATTAGAATTCACGAAGGCTTGCCCAGCATTCAAGGTGTGGCAGGCTCAGCAGGTGGCAGCAGGCATGGGGTGAGGAGTCGGAATGCCTGCCTCCCAATTTGGTGTCCTCCCTCACTTTCCCGTATCCTTTCCACTCCTCAGGCAGCACACGTTTTTGAAGCTCTCTGCTGTCTTCCTTTTTCTATGTCTCTTCTCCCGAGTTCTTACCACTGGTCTGGGATGATCTGCTGTTCTCAGTCTATACACTAGCCGTCACACAGGGGCACCGAATGGACTGTCAGCTCACCCTTGCGGAGTCCCTTCCCAGCCTGTGTGTCTGTCAGGGCTCTCCAGGGAAGCAGGACAGGAGTGACAGACAACCTCCTGAGGGCAGGTTGACAGACTGTGTGTGTGTTGTGTGTGTGTGTGTGTGTGTGTGCGTGGGGGGGGGACTACTTTCCTTTTCATAGAAACCCTTGAACCTCTATGGCCTGTGTACTAGTTGGATGAAGCCCACCCAATACTGAGAATCGTTTCCTTTTACTTGAGCCAGGTACGGGCACCAACCACACCCTCAACTGGCAGAAAATACATGGGATGACCCACACACATGCCATTCTGCCCGTACAGCCATGCTGGCCACCGCGACTCTGGTCCCATTGGGTGTCCTCCCTCTTCTTTCATTCTTTCTTCTATCACCTGGTCTTCAGGCTCCGTCATAGGTACTTTGTTCATTATAGAAGCCGCTGCCCTGGGCATTCTTGCCTCTTAAACACAGCCCAATTCACCCTTCCTACCAGCGGCTGTCTGTTGTGTTTCTAGAAACCATTGAGCCTGTCTGTGGAAGGGCCAGCCTCTTTACTTCTCCCTGGATCTGTTCACATCCTTTCTTCCTTGCTCATCCTCTCACCTCACCCTGAAACCCAGCTGCCATTCCTGACCCACGTCCCATATGTCTTCATGTTCGGTTGCTCCTCAAGTCCTGCTAATGTCTTTTTCTTTATGTATCTCATTTGTCAAGTCAAAGAAACACACACTGATCATCTACTTGCGTCTGGGAACCTGAGGCTGGAGAGGATTTTCAAATGCTACAGAACGGGTCAGTGGGCTTTGCTGCGGAGAAGGTCCTGTGTTTCTGCATCGGTACGACAGCAACGTTCCTGCCATGGTAGAGTGTGAGGGCCCAAGATTTCAGGCCACAGGGCCGCAAACTGCAGAAATGCATTTTCTTGTAGCCTGGAAGCTGGAAGGCCATGATCATGGTGCCAGCAGGGCTGGTTTTTCCTGAGATCTCTCTCCATGGCTTGTGATGGCCCTCTTCTTGCTGTCCTTGCATGGCCTCTCCACAAGGAAGCTTGCCCCGTCAGGACATTACCATTACTATTAAGGCCTAGTCTAAAGGCTTCATTTTAAGTCTATCATTAGAAGAACTATTTTCCCAATAGTCACATTGCTTGTGACTATAGCCAAAGGACCTTTGGGGGAGCACAAATCAGTCTGTACAGCCTACTCTCCACCTACCAGATGCCACTATCTGCCCCCACTTCAAACTGTGACAGCCACCAAAACTATCTCTAGAAATTACCAAATGTCCCTGGGGACAGAGCAGCCTGGTTCAGAGCCACGGGAGAGGTCTGAACACTGACTGCACATTTTAATCGCTAGGAGAAATTAAACCAAAACCCCCCAAAAGGCCCATAGAGATTCTGTTTTAATTAAATTTTCGGTAAAGATATTTTGTTGTAGCGTTTCCAAAGTTTCTAACTTGCAGAACTTCAGGGAGTGTTCGAGTGAATAAGACAGACATTAAGCAACGAATTTTATGATTAACATTTTAAAACATGTAATATGTACTATTTTGCAACCTATTCTTTAATAGCTACCTGGAACATCTTTTCTGCACCATGAGATAATCTATAATAAAAAAATTTAATGAGTGTTGAAAATGTTGCAGGTTACGTAACCAAGGCTTTGGGACCTGTGCTAGAGCATGAAGACTCTACCGAACTAATGCAGTAAAGGGGATTCCTCTACGCCTGTCTTTAGAAGCAGCGGTGATCAATTTCTTAGGCTATAATTTAAGAGGTGAAAAACCCGAGGCCAAAGGGGGAATGTGGGCTGACAAGATGCTTCCGTGAGTAAAGGCCCTTGTGGCTCAAGCTTGACCGTCTGAGTTCAATGGCTGGAACCCAAGTAGAGGCAGAAGAACAGTGCTCCCAGCTGTCCTTGACCTCCAGCACTCCCCACGGCACACCAGCCCTGGACAACAGCAATGAAACAGCTTTTAAAAAGAATATGAGTATTTTGTGGGTTTTGATGCCTGTTCCATTGTTGTTCCTTGGAAGTGTTGTGTTAATCTGTAGTCCCATTGACAAAGTCGATAAAAAAGTTGTTACCTTTGAGTATTTCGGTTTTTGAAATGAAAGGGAACATGGTGCCTTGTTTAACTTAATTTTCCTCGGTTATTCTTAAAGCTGAACATGTCCCCCAGCACTATGCATTAGTCGCTTTTCCCTTTTCTTGGTTTGCTGGTTTGTGACATTTGTTCTTTTGTTCAACAAAACTTTAATTTTCTTAGAGAGTTGTAAGAGCTTGTGAGAATATTAATTATCTGTTGCAGGTTGTGACTGGTTTTATAGCTATTTTTTTTTTAATCTTTAGGACATTTTCTTCCTGGAAGCATCCTGGACAGGCAAGGGTGCTGCCTCTCTCTCTGCTCTGCCCCCCGAGGTGCTGTCTTCCTTCCCCCACCTTTCTCTTACATCCATAGAAAACGTCTTCATAAACTTTTGTAGACCTTGATCAGATCAACCGTTGTCTATATTTTATTTTATCACTTGTAATTAAAAATTATTTTAAATTATGTACAGGTGCCCAGAGGCCAGAGGGACTGGATCCTCGAGGAGCTGGAATGCTGGGCATTTGTGAGCCACCTGCTGTGGCTGCTGGGAGTCACTAAGTCTTCTGGAAGAGCAGCACCTGCTCTTAATCTCGGAAACATCTCTCCAGCCCCTATATTATTATTATTTTGAACATTTAATTTTCTAATTCTGTTTAGAATGACATATAACTAAGGTTCAGATTTCCATTTTATCCCAGACTCAACTGGTCTGGAACTACAACTATTTCTAAGCGATTTTATTTTCTCCTATGAATTCAAAATGGCCCTTTCCTAGACTAACTTAATCTGATGGCAGGCCTGCTTAGGTACTTTTTATTCTAGTCACTGACTTATTTACCACATTGACAGCTCATCTTGGAGTTTGAAGTTCATTCTTGATGGTTTTCAAATGAACTTTTTAATTTAAAACAGTGCTTTTTTTTTCTTTTAAATTCCCCAAATTCCCATTGTCATTTTGAGTCAACGTCCGTTAACTCAGGTGGAATTTGCAACTTCCCAACACCACCCCTCACCATTAAGACACGGACTTGCATGCCCGCCCTCTGCTCTCTGTGAACCCATGTCAAGCATGGCATGTCCATAGGTCCTGGGCATTGTTGCTGGAGACAGAACCCCTTACCTGTGACAGGCACGAGGTGCTCATGGCTGCTGCTCAGGAAGTAGATGCTTTAGCTCTCCTCTGTGACGACTGGATTACTAATTTCAGTGGTTGACTGTCTAAACTCCCGTGCCTGGTTATGTGAGGTTTATTACCTTTCTCACCCTTGGAGTCTTTTTTCTTGCCGTATTATTTCCGAATTGGCTAAATGTCTAGAAAAAAATTCCACTAACAAAGGAATTAGTAAGCACCCTTTGCCTGATTGGTAGGTTTGGATGGTTTCACTGGTTCTAACACGTGACTGATCTAAGTACCAACTGGCCATTGTGTCCTCCTCTCCTGCCCATGCTTCAGTATTGAAGTCATGCAGATTCACACAGCAAACATGGGGTCCTTACCAAAATTACGTAGTTTGGAAAATTTAATATGGCAGTAGGACGGCCAAGATTATTATTATTATTTTGAAAGAATTTCCCATTAAAATTTCTTTATCTAATCCCTTGGCAGTCCTTTTCAATTTCTTCTGGAGAATTCATCTGTCCAGCTTCTGGATATAATTTTGATAACCTACATTTTTGTAGAAAATAATTTTCCAAATTTTTTCCATTTGCACACGAGAATTTTATCTACATAGATACATTTTATGCCTATGGATTATGTACCTCTTTTACCCCAATTTTTGAATATTTTCTTTTTGTATTACATTTACTAATTCTATTTTTTTCTCTTTAAATTCTTTAGTGTGTTTTACTTCTGTGAACTATTCTTCACTTTCCAAGAAGCATATCGTTGTCAAAAACATCAAGAGTTATATTTTGTTCCTCTAACTCTAGATTTGAGAGTCTCATCTGGTAAATTCATGTACAATTTTCTATATAGTCTAGTTGGGGAGCATGACAGTTTTTGTTAACAATTTATAGACCCTCTAGTGTGAAGATGCTATTTAAATACTCTTAAGTTTTGGAACTAATTGTCATTTTTCCCCCTTGTTATAAATATATTTTAAAAAGCCAAGGGCATGGTGTCACGCATTTTAATCCTCTGCCTCAGAAGGCAGAGGCAGGTGGATCTCTAAGTTCAAGGCCAGCCTGGTCTACACACACACACACACACACACACACACACACACACACACACTTTAAAGGGAGGGCTGGGGGATTGCTTAGCAATTAAGAGTGCCACTGGTTGCCCTTGAAGAGGACCCAGGTTTGGTTTCTAAATTAGTGGCTTACAACTGCCGGTAACTCCAATTTCAGTGAACCTGGCAAGCTGTTCTTGCATTCAAGGGCTTCTATGGAGTGCACTTTCATATACGCAGGCAAAATACTCATACACATAAACAAATCCTTAAAACAAAGAAACAAAACAAAACAAAACACTGGTAGTGAAAAACAAAAGACAAACAAAACCCCAAATAGATTGTAATATTTGCTTTTCTTTTATAAAATTCCTCTGATCGGTGTCCCTCAATACCTTTAGGACACAACCTTAAGTTCTTAACACTGCAAAACAAATCTTTCAGAACTATGTTCTTTCGGTGTCTCCAGCTTTGTCTTCTATCTGGTGTAGTCACCAACCCTGTCTCCTGCTGACATATGGCCACACCCCTCCCCTCTCCTCCTGCTGGTGTGTGGTCCCAAGTGGAAAACCTGCGCCTCTACTTTGTGCATCCCTCCAGCTCACCATGGCGATGTGTTCCACTGATGCATCTTGTGCCTATTGTTCCATTAGCCAATGAACTCTCCGGGGTCTCGGTCATTTTGAGAGCTGTGCTTGGTATATACCAGGCATGAGTAAATGTCAGCTGACTGACGTTGAGTGACAGATGGGAGCATGACACAAACTGAGACTGTATATCCCGTTTTCAGATGAACACTCAGTTGACTTATTGATCCGCAGCGAGACTTCAGATCTAAAGGGGTATTTGTAAAGTGGGTGGAGTCCTGGTTCTGTATTGGTGGCCAGCGGGCCACTTATTGGCAGATGTGCTACAGAAGAGGAGAAGCGGTCTGCATGCGGGGATGATGGGGCCTGAAGATGCTTCTAGCGTCTTCTCTGTCAGGCTATCACACAGGTTCTCAGGCCCTCAGCCTCACATCAGCCAGGAAAAATACACCGGAACTCTAATTGCTAAAAGAGGCATTGGTGGTAAGCAGCAAGAAAAGGGTGATTCCCAACACAAGAAGAAACTGCTTTTATTTTGAGATGCATTTTCAAACTTCTTAGCCCCCTGAAATAGGAGGCAAATTTCTTGTGTTGTACATTTTTTTTTTCTTCAGTGAGGGTCTAGTTAGATTCTTAAAATTTCTGTGATCCAAAGCTTAACATACATCTTCTTACAGGGATCCTAAACCCAAGGTCTATGAGTCCTGGTCAAAGAGGAATAATTTTGTTTCCTTTTCCAGTCAATCTCTCTCTCTCTCATCCATGTAAGGGTTGGCTGATCTAGTCCTTACAGAGCAGCGTCTGTGTTGAAGTCATTTGGCTCTTCAGTAAAGATAGAGAGGACACGACCCTAACCCCAACTTTTAGAAACTTAATGTATAATTGAGGAGAGAGAGAGAAATAAAAATTAATTCTGGGCAAATGTGATCAGAATTCTGTACCACTACAAGTAGGCTGTCCAGAGGTTGGAGCATCCCTTTCCATTTATAAACAAGGATAAAAAACATTTCACAAGCTCAAGGTCATGAGGACAACAAGAGAGGAAATGCCCATTTTGGAGATGGAGAAGTTTCTATAAAACAGCTCAACACATAACCCTTCCTGGGATTTGAAGACCTAAGCTGGGAGGCCCATGGGGAAAGGAAATGGAACTGAACTCAGGGGCAGCCTTGGATCTTATTACAATATCTGCCTAGTGAGGGTACACACAGTTCTTGGTAAAGATGAGAGAGGGACAACAGAAATAATACCTTCCTTTAGGTCCCGGGTTGGGGTACAGCCCTGAAGAGAGAACCCTGGGCTCATGCTGAACATTGCAATTTGTCTAAGAAGCCTGGCATGAAAGACAGACAGCAAGCTCAAAACCAACGTGCAAGAGAAAAGGAGTGAAGAGCCTGGGAAAAGACAGCTGTAGCTTTAGTCTAAACATTTCCAAAAATAAGCTATGGTATAGAAATGAAGAAACAAGAACAGAAGACAATGAAACAAGAAAAGCTGACTAGAAAAGATCAGAAACTTCAGCAATGACTAAACAGTTAGTACAGTAAAAAAAAAAAAAGAAACCAGGCTGGGGTGTTTAATTGATAATCATGTAATAAACCAACAACACGAAAGAATAAATATATAATTTTACCTTTGTGTCAAGAGGCTATGCATTGCTTAGCTGGTTTATGTTAGTTGAGTCCCCAAGAGGTTGTAGTTAAGACAGATCTATGGATCTGAAGACATTACTTCTAATTTGCATAGTTGTCAAAAACCAAAACAGAACCAAACAATGTAGTTCTTCCCCAGGTGAGTCTCTCCATAGCACAGTCTGGTGTTTTTCCCATCACAGCTGCCGGCTTCCTCTAGAGCAGGTGAGTCTAGAGATGTCGAGGGTATGGCAGCTTCCACATGCTTATAACCAACTCTTTAAGTTCGTGGACTCTCACTATTTTCCTGATCTGTTCACTACATGAGATTCAGTGCAGTGAGGCCCTTCGAGGAGAGGGGTTAGGTTTCATCCTCGAATGAAGGACCTTCAGAGACCTCATACATGTTATTTTTAAATAGCACAATGGCTATGCACCATTCTTCATACAGCGAGCAAGTGAATCAGGAAACTGGAAGGCTGAGGTGAGAAATAGTCCAAAATGTGGCAGGAAGTTCTGAAGAGATGAAATATCATGACGAGAAAGTGAAGAGACCTGAGAATGCACCAGGGAACTCCAACACACACTCACCCGGAGCGCCAAGAGGGTATAGGAAGAAAGATGCAGAGGTAGTGTTTGACCATGTGGTGCGTGAGAAGTTCCTGCGATTAGACGCTACCTTCCAGGTGGAAAACTCTCAGGAGGGGAGAGCGGTGCAGATTAGGGGTCGCTACCTGGTGCTCACACTGGCGCTGGTACAGTGGGCAAAGAGTTTTGAGGGAGCGAAGGGTGAGGCATTGCTACAGTTGGTACGGTAAGAAAATGCTGTTGGCCTTGGTGGGAAGCCGAGGTCTGATGTGGCGGGCGATTCCAGGTGTAGCTGGCAAACGTAGTCATTTACTGCTTAGCAGAGAGGGACCAGCTGTGTTGGGCGGTTGTGCTGTCCCAAATACACTCTCCCCACCTCCCACCACCTCCCACTGATCCTGAGCCAACTTCCTCTCTAACTGCCATGAGCGAAAACCCTGACAAACCCGGGAAAGGCAGCCTTGGAAACTCCAAAACCCAGGACCTAAGGGCAAGGCCTGAGAACACCATGCTTGGATCTGCACAGGTGAGCCCCCTTTCTGCCCAGGCTTCTCTCCCAGTCTTAAACACCAAAGTGCTGTGGCCAAATGAAGACATTTCTCTTCAGCACCAAGGCCTTGACTTGCCACATGCCTGTTTATTTTCGCCCCCAAAACTGTAATTAGTAACCAGGCTTGGTTTCCCTGTAGACTCTGAGACAGGAGTAAGTGTTAATTTGAACATTTGCAACTCGCAAATGCCTTCCCATTGGCCGCACGCAACCTGGCAGTTTGCGGAGATGCGGGACCCCTTGAGGAAGGTGGAGGTGGCATGGAGTCGGGTTAACACCATCAGTTGTCAGGAAGCCCGCAGAACAAATGGTGCCGCTGACCAAGTGGGGGGAGACAGTCAGTCAGGCCTGAGCCCACAGGAGAGAACAGCCTCTCCTCGAATGAGAATAAAAGGATGTGGAGAGGGGAAAAAGTCAGTTACTTTCACAGAGAAAGCATCAGGGGGAAAATTCTCTGGCTACTCATTGTGTGAGCCAACTGCCTGAGACATGCTTTTCAGGGTCAAACCTTTGCCCTGTGTGACCTGGTCCCTCTCCTCAGGCTGAGGCTGCCTGAGTTGAGTCTGTGTGCTGTGATTGCCATGTCTGAGGTGCAGAAAAAGAGGGGTCTAAAAAACAGTTTGGGGGAGAAAAGGAGAAAGAAATAGTGGCAAGGAGAAAGTCAAGCAGCCATGTTGGTGCAATGTGGACTTTCCCCGTGGGTCTGGTTCGTTCACTGGTCCTTTCTTCCTGTTCCGTGGCTCTCTTTTCTTGGTCTTCATGGTTTTTGTTTTCCATTTTGTTTGTTTTTATCCTCCCTTCCCCCTTACAAGCTACTTGCAAATTGGGTAAAGAAAAGGTTTCCATATGCTTTTCCTCTACGCAAGAGGAAAAATAACTTTCCAATGTCATGACGGCGGCCCCCATCTACTCATAACGGTTTCGTTTCCGTCCTCCAGCCTTTGCCTTGGTGGTTCTGTCTGTCTCCACTCTACCCCATTCCCTGTCTCTCTCTGTTTCCCTCTGTGTAGCTGTCTCTTCGCTGTCAGCTGGAGTCTTTCCCCGACTGAACCTCAGTCGACATGCCGATGAAGCGTTCAGCACCCAGGTCGGCAGTGTTCCAATGCCACACGCAGCAGTCACATCTGGGTTGCCTCTTCAGCCTTGGCTGTGCTCCTTCAGGTGCTGAGCATGCTGAGCAACTTTGCTTGTCTTAGCTGGCTGGATGCGCCTTTATGTTTTACTGACCCCGGGCAGACCACAGATCAGGGCTGCTGTCGCTGCAGACTGAGTCCTGGCCTCTTTTCAGGTAGTTATGCTGAGGGAGGGCGTCTGTGGGAGGGCTTACTTTTTAGGACAAGAGTTTTTTAATGGTTGTACGTGCGTGAGTGATTGTGAGTGTGTGTGTGTGTGTGTGAGACAGAGAGAGAGAGAGAGAGAGAGAGAGAGAGAGAGAGAGAGAGAGAGAGACTATGCTATATACATGGCATTGTGGTGAGGCTTATTTACTTACCTTAGATTGCTATTTCACTCATATGAAGTAATAAAAAAGCTTTTTAAAAACCCTCTTGTTTTCCTCATCTTATGAGAAAACAAAGCTGGTGGTGTTTTGTGTTTCCAGGAGCTGAGGGGAGGGTCTTCTCACTACAGGGTGAGGGCAGTGCCAAAGTCATCAGATGGTATGATGTAGGTACAGGACTCATAATGCTGATTTTGGGGTAAAGCAATTGGTCCAGAAGTGGGATAGGACCCTTATGTGAGTGCCAGAGACATCCTGACTGTCTCGAGGCCGAGGCGCTCTTTGCTCCGGTGCCCGGCCACGACTGCAGCATGGTGTGGAAGCAGGGCAGGTTTGTCTGTGGCTCAGAATCCCTCCAAACCTGAATGCTCACCACACTGAAGTGAGATCTGTGGTGCCCTTCAGTGCTGTGCAGGGTGGGGGGGGAAGGCAAGCTTTTTGGTGAGCTTGGTTGATACCCTGGAGTTTTCGAGAACTAATTGCTATTTACAAGTCTCTAGGCTTTCTCTACGGTGGCGTACCAATTGACATGCCTGAGCGCTGAGGTACAGAGCTTTGGGGATGATCAGGCAATGAAGGCCGAGACTAGCAGCCTCCAGGAGCAGTGGTACCACTCAGCCTTGCCCTGGGACCCAGACTCGCTAGCAGCTGAACAGAGGAATATACTTGCCAGTTCTTGCCCTGTACTTAATAGTAACCCAGTCTTGGCACTGAACCCACGGCTCTGTGTACTATCTCCTTACCAGCAGCTTCAGTCCTCGGCAGAACTCTAAAGGCAGCTACTAGGTGCCTCACCTCCTTCCCCTCTTCTCCTCCTTTTTTATCCCCTCCTCCTTCTTGTCCATCCCAACCCTCCCCTCCCCTGTCTGGATCACTCACCCAACTCTTAGCTCCTACTGTCCATTCATCCTTGTGATCAGGGCTCTCTTCTTTGTGGCCCATCAATGGTTCCCTAATGATCACAGCTTAGTCACTGACATCTTAGTGACCACTGTTTGCACCTTTGTGTTCTGGAAAACTTTGTCCTTCATGAAAGGGATAGAATATAAATTTCATAGAGACTGGTACTTTTATTTGTTTTTGCTTTTTTGGTTTTTTGGTCGTCTCTTCAAGTCTAGTATTGTGCCTGGAATCTAGTTGTGGGTCAATGTATTTTACTGAATGAATAAGTCAACTAAATTAAAATATTGGTGAGTTGCAAAAGTACTTTATGTTTGTGGTGGGAAGTGCCTGGAGCCAGACATCATGACCCCCCCACTCCCAGGACCCAAGGTCTCACACAGAGGTCACCATCTCCTTAAGCCCACGAAGGGCAAATCCCTTAAATAACTTTTAAAGATGTAGCTTTCTTTCATCAGGCTCGCTGGGATGCTAAAATGCCCTGTTTTGGTCCTTGGGAAAGTTGCCATATTCTCAGGACAGACATGATTTCCTTCCCGGTTCTTCCAGGCCCTCGGCTCCGTTATGGTGACCTCTTGAAGCATGGCGGTCAGCAGCTCACGTTCATTCGACCCTGGGGGACAACAAACTATCTCCTCCATGTCCACCTCTGTCTTGGTGGCCTCAGGAAGAGAACAGCGTCTCCCCTTTCCCAAGCCTCGCTCACCCCGAGCCTCGCTCACCAGGCTGCCTGTGCGTGGCTAACCGCTTCATAGTGAGATCAATCTGATTCCGCATAGGGATGGCAGGCCTGGTGATGTGGCCCCCCACAAAGTCACGCCCGTGAAGGACGCTCTGCGAGGACTGCCCCTTGTTAAGGTATGAGATGGGAAAAGTAGACAACGGAAACCAAATACTTTGGGCTGTTTGGAGAGCTATTTTTACCACATGCAGGAGATGTGGTATTCCTTGTTTAGACCATCTTCAGTTTGCCAGGGAGCCCTGTGAATGGAAAATGTGAAGCAAAGGCCTGAGGTGGAAAAGGAAACATAAACTATCTGGACACGCGCTGCTGTTTGGAGCTGCTTGGGTCTGGGTGATGTGTGCTTTAGGGACGACTTTGTGATGCATAGACGGTTTCTTCCACCTTACTTCAGTGGGAGTAAGCACCCACGGGCAGCCTGGTCTGCAGGCCCCTTCCCGCGAGCCGTGCCCTCCATAGCACAAGGGCTACATGATGCGGGGCCTGCTCAGGGAGATGGTGTCAGGTGGCACAATGAGACCTTGAGAGGGGCGGTGAGGCGGCCAGGAAGCGACGGACTGGCAGGCTCTCCTTTTATAAAATCATAAATCAAACCTGCATTTCTCAGAAAGCAAGGAAAAATCACCCACCCACCTTTTGATTACACTTTTACACAAATTAAAGTCATTTTCCTTTCCAACAGTATTGACTGCAGGGTTCAATTTAGTCCGGCAGGTGCTGGGTAACGGGAGGCATGCTAAGAGCAGCTGAGATAACGGCATCCCCCTCGAGAAAGAGGATTCTCTGAGGAGGGTGGGAGGAAGGAGGGAGAGGATAAGGAAGGGAGCAGCCCCCCACCACACACACACACACACGCACACGCACATAACTACTTGCAAACACATCTCATCCCTGTGTGCTACTGTTGCAGCTGCTGCGGCGGCTGCTTGGATGCGTCTAAGATGGCACCTTGGTGCCCTGCCACATTCGGTCTCCTTGGTACCGAAGCAGCGCTCAGCTTCTTGTCACTGAGTGGATGATGATTATCTGCACCAGGTCTCAAGGGTGCTCAGGCTCTGCTGGCGATTGGAGCTGCGATGCTTCAGCTGAAGGATTTTAAAAGCTCTACGAGGCCAAAGAACCATTACCAGTCACTTGCTGTGTGATGCCTGTTGAAGAGGGGCTGGTGTGGAAGGAGGGGTGCCGGGGGCTGGGGAGGGGAGGGCATGATATCTTCTTCGTCCTCCCCCCTCCGCCCCTGCCGCCTTTCTTCTCATGCCTCGCCTCCCACCTATCCACCTCCTCGCGCCTTTTTTAGCCACCGTACCCTTGCTGAGGCATGACAAGGTTATATCAGTGTGGTCTGAGAATCTATTGATCACAACCATCAAAGATCTTTGCGGGAGTTTAGGGATTTGGTGTTTTGCATAACACGCCCCCCCCACCCCCTCAACTCAGTTAACTCCTTCGGTCCTGGTCTAGGCTCCCATTGCCTTGGAGCTGAGCTGTTGACAAAACTTGCTAATTTCTGTGACAGCCACTTCCCGAACTATACTCCTAAGGCTGTCAAATCCATTGTAATTCCTATTAGAGCCGAGCTCAGGTGCAGGACCCAGGTGATGAGGAAGGCAAGGGATTGGCTGAGACCTAGCAAAGGGAAAACCCACGACTAGATGATAGCCCTCAACTCTTGGGCACATGTGCCCTTGCGCAGACAGACAAACACATTGTGCGCATGTGTGCACGCTCACACACCTTGCCTTACACACACACACACACACACACACACACACACACACACACACACACAAAGCACACACACTTGCTTTCCCCTTGAAACAGATCTTATACTCTAAGGTGAGTCTTCCCTTTACTGACGGAGGAGAAGGAAAGAAAGAAAATGCCAGAAACAAGCAAGCCCCGCCTTTACAGTGTGACCTCTAAACTCTTTCCAGATGTGCTTGCTGCACGCTGACTATGAACCAGCGCTATTTTAGATTGTGTAGCAGGACAGGGACAGAGTAGGCAAGAACAGCCCAGGACAGCTCTTGGACACACAGACCTAGAATCATTGCTCTTCGAAGTCCAAAGATGCTGACATCTTTCTCTAAGCCCTGGTGTAGTCTGCAGAAGCTTAACATGCAGCCTCACACAGCCACCATAGGTCTGTGTGATACAACATGCAGCCACACATAACCACTATAGGTCTGTGTGATACAACATGCAGACACACTAACCACTTTAGGTCTGGATGATACAACATGCAGCCTCACATCGCCACCATAGGTCTGTGTGATACAACATGCAGGCTCACATCGCCACTATAGGTCTGTGTGATACAACATGCAGCCTCACATCGCCACCATAGGTCTGTGTGATACAACATGCAGACACACACAGCCACCATAGGTCTGTGTGATACAACAGGAAGACAATAAGTGGGACATTTCTCCTTGGAATAGGAAAACCTGAAATAGGTTTTTAAAAAAAAAGGAAACATGAAAATATCCCCCGCCACGAGGCTTGGAGGAAGCAGACTGGTTTGCAGCCCTAAATTCCCTTGCTGTGGGAGGTCTCTGTGTCACCTTGTCCCCACCCACCTGGAAGGAAAAGGGCAGGGAGACCACAGTCCATGGAAACACCCAGGTGTTTCTCACAATGAGTGAGAGGTGACAGTTCCCTCGAGAGTACTCCCTGGGGCTGGTGCAGGGAGGGCAGGTGTAAGTGGAGGTGTCCTGAGGGCAGGATTCAGAGGGGCTCTGAGAAAAAAGACCTGAGGAACCAACCTCTCTGGACACAGGCAACATCCGACCCTGAGACTGTGGCCAGGGTGTGTTTCTGGAGGGAATTTATCTGAGGTAGTCAGAGTACAGGGCCTCCCAGGGACCAGGGCATGCTCTGCTGGCCTGAGGAGCCTTGCTGGCCTCTGGCCATGGCTGGTCTTCTCTGGCCTTTATCCCTTGGGTCTCCTCAGGGAAGTAGTCTCTTTGCTGATCCTCTAGGGGCAGGGCATGAGTCACCAGGCTGGAGAGAGGAGAGGGGTGGAAGCTGGGAGGAAGGAAACAGCCTGAGATCAACAGTCCCCAAACCCTCCTCTCCTGCTCTTATCTTACCTTGACCCCGAAGTCCTTAGGTGAGGAAGGATGGGAGGCCTTCACTAGGCCTTAGGCATTTTGGCATTTCCACGTTGCCTTTGAACACTCAGAGGCTCTAGTGCTGCAGCCAGAAACCCACTTCCGCTTTCAGAGGGGCTGCAGACTCCTGTCCTGGCAGCTTAGAGGTGGTGGCCTGCCCGGCCAGGAGAGTGGCTCCCTTAGAGGAGGAGGAAATATGGGAGCAGCTTCTATATGGGGAGCAGGGAGCAACTGGCCCCTTCCCTGCGGTCTAATTTGAGGCCGGGGTTTGAGGACTCCTCCTGAGATGGGAGCCTGGGGAAGGTTGAGTGGGCAGAGCCACTAAGCCAGAGCTCATATCCCAGCATGCACTGCAGAGGGACGGTTCTTGTTCACTGCCTGTCTTCCTTCTGTCTCTTCTTTCCTGTTTTCTCTCCTGTCGCAGTCTTTCATTGTCTTCAGTGGTTTGTACGATTCTCCTCAAGTGTGTCAGATAAGTGTGTTCTTGAGTCAGTGGCACACGGACTTTACGCACAAGATGGCCTCTGTCCAGGCAACAGATTGTCAATGAAAAGTCTAGGTCCCGGAGTCAAATTCCGACCAGTCAAGCAGAAATCATGTGTGTGAACAAGTTAAGGTGTCATCCTCCTCCAAAAATGGCTTTTCTTTCAAGCAACAGGAAGGTTAGATGTGTGTCGAAGGTAGACTTTACACATGTGTTATGACAGTGCATTCCTCTGGGCAAATATGATCATCAGCTTGAAGTTAGCTTTTGAGGTATGTAAGACAGAAGCATGATAGCGGTCTGCAAACCCCAGGACCATCTCCGGGAGGGCTGGCTGCCTCCTCCTCCTCCTCCTCCCCCTCCTCCTCCTCCTCCTCCTCCTCCTCCTCCTCCTCCTCTTCCTCCTCCTCCTCCTCCTCCTCCTCCTCTTCCTCCTGCCTGGTGTCAGACAGCCTTGCTCCTGCCTCTCATTTCTCCCCTAGGTGCCCGCACCTCTCTGCTACCTTGGCAGTGGGAAGGCGGCTGGCTTCCCACCTCTCCTCACTTCTGTTGTTCCGTGATCTTGTCATTTTAATGAGGGCCAGTCAATAACTATGGAGAGGTGCTGACGACATTACAAAGGAACTCACCCTTAACAAGTCAACTGTAGATGAGGTGCCACAGGAATGGACAAGAGGATTAATGTATTTCTGCCAAAATATTAGAAGCACATGCAGAATTAGCTCATCTCATGTTAGATATTTCACTTTGGGCAAGCCTGTATTTAAAAACCTTTATCCCTGTTTTGCCTTAAGTATTACAATAAGCTTGGCTTTTTCACAATTGCACTTGGATATTTTTACAACTGTTTTAATCAGAGAAAAAAAATTAATGTACTTTTGATAGCTCAGAAATCTATCACTGGGAAAAGCTTTGCAAAACTGAGCTCAGGACCAGAGTGGAATCCTCAATATTCTATATTTTCCTGGTTATTTGAGATTTGTCGAGTTCCCCCTAAATATTTTCTTGAACAGTTTTTGCCTAAATTAATCTAACAACTCGGGCCAACTTCTTTGATAATCTTTTTTGTATGGGTGTGGGGCTTGCTGTTGTTAACCCAGTGTGAACTGTCTGCTACTGGGGGAAAGCACAGTCGCTGTTTTTGCTCATCCTGGAAGGATTTATTCAAATAAAAGACACCACATAATGGGTACACAGGACTGACATCCCTTGATGGCTTTATGTCTGTGGCTCTGGACAAGGTCCCAAATGCTCACAGGCAGTGTGGAGGAACATCATTCACTCCCCTTTCTTCAGCGCTCTCTCTCTCTCCCTCTCTCTCTCCTTCTCTCCCTCTCCCCCTCCCTCCCTCCCTCCCTCCCTCCCTCCCTCCCTCCCTCCCCCTCCCTCCCTCCCTCCCTCCCTCCCTCCCTGCCCCCTCTCCTCTACAGTTTAGATGGGATGGACACAGAGGCTCTTGGGACCAAATGCTGGCACACAGAAAGCCCCCAAGAGTAAAGCTGCCTTCATCCTCCACCACCCACGCACCACCAAGCAACTTGCAAGCAGAGGAGAAGAACTAGGAAACAGCAGAAGAGAGCAAAGAAATCTCCATTTGCCCCTGCTTGCCTGGCCAAGAAGAGGCAGATCCAAAGGCGAGAGGGCTCCATGGATTAATGTGAACTTTAATCCTGAAGCACTGTGTGTTTATTGCTGGTGACCACAAGACATAAATCTTGCAAGCACAATACACAATGCGATGCAACCCCAGTTTTTCCCCCTTCTCCAGTCTCAATTTGTGTGTGTGTGTGTGTGTGTGTGTGTGTGTGTTAACAGTGCCGTTGAAAAATAGTGACCTTTAATAAAGGATCGCATCCTGCGACCATTTTCCCAGACACACAGTGACCTTTCAAACCAGACTGAGGTGAGGGGGGTGTGGAGTTTGGACTTTGAACCGGCCAGACCCTGCTGTGCTCCTCTGTGAGCCTGGCCACTTTTTATTGTGTCACCGGGGAGCTTTCTGTATGCAAAGCAGGCTGGGCTGGCTGCCTGGACCTTTGCAAATCAATTTGTCTGTGAAGGCGAGTCCACCGGAGTGAAAGATGGTCTAACAGGGCACACTGCCCCCTCTCTTTGTGACATCATCGCCCATGGTACTCTTGTCAGTCATGTCTGCCCAAAAGGACAGGGGTGGGCACAGTGCTGGGGTGGGGAGTGGGAGGGGCTCACTGTGGCCTGAGAGATTAGGGGACAAAGCTGGGGATAGAAGGTCTGCCTGGCTAGGATGGGAATGCAGGGAGAGTGCCATTGGTATGCGAAGGACGGATGCTGGCTGGCCTGGTAGCCAACCCCACCAGTCTTTCTCCTGGGGTGTCAGGGGTTGGAGCACTGTTAAGGATGGAACCGCTGTCTCCCTCTGGTAAGAAGTTAGAGTTCAAATGTCAAAAGTCAAGACATCAAGCGTTCAACTCCTACCAACAAAACTGGCATCTGTGAACTTTAACCTTTGACATAAAAACTTCAGTTATAATCCCTTCTGATAGCAAGGTTTTTTAATAAGGGTTACTAATACTATTGCTTTCTTAAGTCTTCCCAATACCCAGAACTCAACATATAGCAGTAGGTGAAACATTCCAGGAAAGAGAATAATACAATCATTTTGTTTCCTGGTTCAAATATCTTTTTTAAAGCCCCCCCCCCCCCAAGACAGCACAAGCATGCATTTTTCACAATATGTCAATTGGACCAATTTCTGTCTAAGCAATTAGTCATCTTTCTACTGCACACCAGGCAGAGGGCAAAGTTTGACCCAGTGAACAGAATGGTCTAATGAGTATCTTACTGGAAAGTCTGGTGCTGGGAGACCCAGCCCCGAGCTGTGTAGGGCAGCCACAGGTGATCTGCTGAATGAGGAACCATTTGTAGAACTTTCAGAACTTCAGGGTTTGGATGCCATGGCGCGTTCTACAGGTGCTGTAGCCTCAGTCCTAACCAAGTTTTGCACAACCTGTCTCGTTAGTGGAACTGGGCCAGTGAGCGAAGCTCTTGAAACTTTGGTTTCTGCATCAACAGTGCAATGTGAGAGAGATCTATACCTGTGCTGGTACCTCATTAACTCACAATAGGCACAAGCCCCGATGATGAGGGCTGAACCAGCATGGTTGCAGGTGTATCCAAAGGAATAAAGTAGAATCTAAGAGTGCTTGGTTTTGTTTGTTTTCTGTTTTGGTGAACCACTTTCTTCGCGTGAAGCTCAGAGTGGACTAGAACTTCTGTCCCTGAGTGCTGGGATTATAGGCATGCAGTCCACACCCAACTACTTCAAAGTTTTAATGGCTTTGTCTTCCATGACACATTTATTTCATGTTTAAGATCTTTAGACACTTGTATTTTTCTTCGCAAATTCCCATATTGTATTTCAGACTCTTGTAGATGTGTATAAATGTCATTATATGTAGAACTGTACATATAATGTGCAACATGAGGGCCGGCTTGTTGGGGTTTCTGTCCCGCCTGGTACCCCATAGCCAGCAAGCTCCAAAGAAAATCCCACAGAGTCTACATTAGGTTATAAACTGATTGGCCCATTAGCTCAGGCTATTTATTAGCTCTTGTAGCTTATATTAACCCATTGTTCTTATCTATGCTATCCCTTGGCTCGGTACCTTTCACAGCAGGGGGCAGGTCACATGTTGCTTCTTCAATGGTCTGGACTGGACTGTTGAGGGAGCTTCCTGCTTCCCAGAATACTCCTGTTCTTATTGCCCCGCCTCTACTTCCTGTCTGGTTGACATGCCTATACTTCCTGCCTGGCCAATCAGCATTTATTTAAAACATGATTGAAAGAATACAGACAATTCTCCTGCACCATACATGCAAATTGTATATTTGTGTCACACAGGACTTTTCTCTGACTACCAATGTATTTCCAACTTCAACCTTGAGCACAGGATACTGAGATTTATTTGTGCATCATGTCCTTTCTCCATGGGGATCACAGGATGATTTGCAGAGAGCCAATGTTGAGCTGACAGGGAGAAAATGGTTTTTGGGGGCAGGATTTGAAAAGGGGGAAGTCATTGTGAGACAAGAGTCGCCATTCATTTGGAAAGCTCACAGATGTGATTGGCATGAGCTCGAGTCTGAAACAAGAGTTTTCAAACTGTTCAGTTTCTATGTTGGAGTGTAAGTAGAGTTTTACCATGGAAATGATGGAGAGGGATTGATTGAATGAACCAGATTTGAAGGAAACAACTTTACTGATCCTTTTATTCAGGAGTTTACTACAGTAATGGATGATTTCGGAAATGATATGAACATGGGAATTTCAGAGACATGCGAGGCAACATTGAGTTTTCTAAGGGAGAAAATCAAAGTATTAGAGGTAACTAACAACTAAGAGTCAGGTTATATGTCAGGTATGGGGCCAAAGGAAGGATCCCAGACCCTCTTAAGCAGTAACAGAACCAAACAGATATAAACAAACCAGACACAGTGAAACCACAGAAAAACAATCCTTTTTATTTAAAAATTGTATCTACTTATTACACATGTTCTATTTCTTTTATGTGTGTGCACATACACCAAGGTGCATGCATGTAGGTCAGAGAACAACCTTTGGGAATTGATTCCCTCTTTCCACCATGTGTGTCCCAGGGATGGAGCTTGCCAAGCCTGGTGATAAACTTGAGGTTCCTCAGCAATCTTGCCAACCCTAGCAAAGACAATCTTTTAACTGTGAATCGATGATGGAGAATGAAGGTTTGAAGAAGCGGGTTTTAAAGGGGGAGGGGCTATATTGATCATCTCCATGGAAACACTAAGAATTTGGGTTAAGCAGATATCATGTTCAGTGTGGAGACAACTAGTGGCATATCCCCGAAATGAAAAAGGAAAGCTAGGGATGCTCCAGGGGGTTCCAGAAGATGTCAGGCAGCATCATGAATGATTATACCTCTTGATTTCAAAGTCTGACCCAACTCAAACAGTACCTGAATTAGTCAGCCCTTTGGGACCCAGGCTTCCCTCATCTTGGAGGATTCCATAGTAACTCTCTGATTGGTAGTTGAGTCAAAGCCATCTTATGCAAGTGTGGAAACAGTGAGGTGTGGACACACAGAAGGACAGGAGCTCCGTGGAACTGGACAAACAGAAGAGAGTCTTGGGAAGGCTGCTGTGTTGCTTGATCAGTCTCAGCATGGGGAATGTGTGTGATGAGATAATGAAGATGGCAGGAGATAAGGAAGATGGAAGGAGATAAGGAGGATGGCAGGAGGGATGGAAGAGGGCAGGAGAGATTGATGAGGGCATGCATGAGAGACGGAAAAGGGTGAGAGATGGAAGGGGGCATGGAAGAGGGTGGGGAGATGAGAGGGGGTGGGGACGAAAGAGGGGGTGATGGAAGAGGGTGGGGAGATGGAAAAAGATAAACCTTTTATTCTCACATTTCAAATAGATAACTTGATAAGAAGTCAGTGCTCTGCACTGCTGACCATAGAGTGGCAGCTCCTGGTATTTATTTCAGCTTCCTGGACCATTGCAGAAGCCTGTGAGAGTCTAGACGATCAACTCTGGGAATGAGCCCAGGATAGGGCACGGCATCCAGTGAGAGGAGCGGCTACAGCGTGAAAACTCTCTTTTCTATTAGAAAGGAAAGCCTTGAGGTAGCCCCCACATCAGTGGTTAGAGTTTCTAGATCTCATGTAAGTAGGTTTGCCACAGGAAAGCCCGTCAGTGGATGGGTCTGCTATGTAAATGTGTAAGTACTGGAGGAGGGAGGAGCTCCAGAGATCTCTCTGCCTGCTGGGGGGGGGGGCTGGGCAGACGTCCATGGTGATAAAGAAACAATAACAATGAGATTAGTTAATATAATTTTTATGAACCTAATCCACTTTATTTAACTGGCTTCCATGGAAAACCCTTAGGGCACTTCTCCGGGCTCTCTATTGGGGACACGAATGTCTGTCCAGGCCACAATCAAACCTCATGTTAGTCAAATAACTTTGTGTTGACTACACTATTTTTTTTCTCTTGAAAATATTTTTTTTAAAAAAATAGGATATTGTAGAAGCAATACACATTTAATGTACTCTTAATGTGTGTGACTGTAAGAACCCCTGAGGCCATCGCCACCCACAATGCAGTACATTTAGCTGTCTATCACCTCTGCAAGTCCCCTCTGTTTTGGTGATAAGAACAAATGGAAGAGGTGCCCCTGCCCCTTTTCTTGAGATGGGGTCTCACTACATAACTCTGACTGTCCTGGAACTTACTATGTAGGCCAAGTTGGCCTTCAACGAAGAGATCCGCCTGCCTCTGCTTCCCGAGTGCCAGGATTAAAGGCGAGCACCACTACACCAGGCTCTGTTTTAAATTGTATATCACAGCACCAAAAATTCTCTGTACCTTGTTGCACAACAGACAGACTTCCTTGTCACGTGTGGCTGAAGTGTGAGACTTTAGATCAATGTCTCCTTCTCCTCACTCCTCCTAGACCCTGGTAACCACCATTCTGCTCTCTGTTTCTAAGCCTCTGACAATTTTAGATTCCTCGTGTAAGTGGACACTTTGCTTTCTTTGAAAGACATTCATGAAGTTGCTCTCCAAGTCAGTACTGTAAGACTGCATTTGAATTCCAGACAGATAAAGAATACTTGTGACATATGTGTACAGCATGTCCCATATAGTTCATGGGAAATACACAAACACAAGCAAAAATGGTAGCTTGTTTATTTGACATTCAAGTGCATCCCAACTGGGCATCCTGTTGTTTTCTGTCTGGTAATTCTTCCCATTCTGTTTCCAGAGCAGTCAGGGCAGCGGCCACAGCACAAATGCATTCAGACGGCGCATTCCTGAGCTCTGTAAGGCAGGCTCCTGTAGTTGGATAGAATTCGGGTTTTACAGTTCAGTATTTCCCTCCATGCCTCTGAGCATGTGGGCCTGGCCAGTGTTGAAGATTTTGAGGCTCCACACACCATGTGTGCTAAAGAACTTGTACCCACTGTCACTCTCCTGCTCTATCTGTGTACGGAAGGCGGTAGCCAGGCTGACCTCAGAGACTCAGAGCTGGAAAGCTTCAGCAAGCTCCTGGGTTCGGGCTTTCTGACCAGGCTGGGAACATACAGGTTTGCTTTGCTGCCATTTTGACATGTGCAAATTCTACTGAGAAGGCACTCCACCTGCTCCAGCTCATCAGCCCAGCCGGACATCTAGGGAGACCCTTTGGCCATTGGTATCTGTGGCCAGCATGGATGGAAGGGGGGCTGTTTCTTTCAGGGCTTTCGTCATGGCTGTAAGACATGTCACAGACCAACAGCTGCGCAGTCCTTCTTCTACATTTCCTTTGCCCGTCCATGGTCAGCAGAGGTCCTGCCCATGGGAAATCTGTGGCTAAATTCCTGGTACTAACTTATATACATGCCTCTCCTGAAAGGTGTGTTTCTGTTTGTGTATTTGGAAGACATCTGGGTGGAAGGTGATTGAATCCTGATTTAAATTAAAGAGGGGTTTTGAGAGTCTTGGGCCCCCATTTCAGGCTGAGCAGTAAAAAGATGCCCTTCACCAGAGCTCTTGCGGCCGGCGCTCTCGGCTTCCACCTTCTGTTCGCTTGTTCGCTCTATCCTCTGATGGGCTCTCTCTCCAGAGGGAACAGGCGGTTTCCGACTTTCATGCCTACAGCCTCCCCATTAGTACAAAAGGAGGCTTCCTTCCACCAGTCTAACCCTGGGCTCCTCAGTGCAGTCAGAAAGATGGGCTGTTCATGCTTGTGGGTGTCCCTGGACCAGTCACCGTAGACAGAGGGCTGAGCCACGGGATATTAGAAGAGGGTCTTTCTAGAGAGTCAGAATGGGGTTCTGCTACCAGGGAAGGAAAGGCAGGTTGGTGTACCTGTCTTTGGGACATATAGAACAAAGAGATGCCAGGCTAGTCTGAGCTGGCCTCTGCGGTCTATGGAAATAAGATTGTAGACTTCTAACTCTGGTTCTGCCTGGCCACGGAACTTTTTTAAACAGTTGTGCTGTATACAGACTGGCGGTGGTCTCTGAAGGAGAGAGGGTAAGCTGGTGCTTCTTGTGTTCTGTGGATAATGACACCTGCAGACATTCTAACACACATTTGCTTGATGCTTGGTGAAGTGTTAAGCCCTTCAGAAGTTTCTAGAATAACAGAAGACAAGGTCCCAGGCTTGGAGAAATTTGTAATCTCCTTAGGTTGACAAGATGTCCACATGTGAGATGCTTAGCGAAGCGCACCTTTGGGGATGTGACCAAGGTGTTTGTAGACCAGGCTCCGAGCTATGTCACAGAAGGCCAGAGAGATGGGGCCTTGGGCTGAAAAGCACGGGAAACCTGCCTGGAGGGTTTCTATCTGGGGTGTGGAGAACAAAGCCTACTGTGTGGGAGGGAAGCTGAACTCACAAATAATAATGCTTTTAAAATTTTTATTGTGCCTTAGGAAAGAGAAATGAAAATGAGCTTTGTGAAGGATGTGCTGAGGGTGGATACCGCCTCAGGGTGAAGACTGGGGCTTCTTTTCCCCAGGAATATGAATGTGCTCCGTTCCTGGGCTGGCACTTGGGCCTGGCGAAGGACAGAAGGCCTCTCTGGTCTCTGTTTTGCTAACACTCGTGGAACTTCTCAGCTGTGGATCCCGTAAATACTTTGGTAGAATAAAAGCCCTTGTAGTTTTTTGGCCACACACATGCTAGGACTTGTTTACGAATGAAGGGATAGGAAATGTTAAGAGGGAGGAGACTTTTAGAAACAACGGCAGTTAGCGGGTCAGGCAGGCGTTTTCACAAGATTCGCAAAGGCACAGGAAAGGTCAGCTGTGCCAGACAGCAAAGTCTTCAAAGTTTAGTGAGTTCTACCTGTGAGGCGTGGGCCTCCGCACCCAACCTGTTTCTGGGCCTATAGAAGGGAAATAATAGTATCACTTGCTTCACAGCCCTCCTCTCCCGGAGGTTATGGGAAGTAAGGAGGACTCCTGTGGAGGAGTGGGCATGTGATGGACAGTCGGAGCCGGAACCTCTACACTGCAGTGCCTGCTGGGTGGCTGAGCCTAGGCTATGTGGGTGCCTTGCACACATAATTGCACGGGGCATCTACTAAAGAATGTAAAGAAGTTGTGGGCTTCGTTGTAGAAAGCAGAAGATGAGGTTTCAGAGGTCAGGAGGTCTCATGAAGCTGATTTGGATTTTGGTGGAACCCCTCAGGGCAGCTTAAAGCAGGCAGGATTTGTTATTCCAAGCCGGCCAGAGGTTTGCACCATAGACTCACTACCCAACTGTCTTAGAAGGGACCCAGGAGGACAGGGTAAGAGGAACACTGGAAATGGTCTCTGAAGACAAAAGGCTAGATTCCCACTGAGCTCCTGTCTACAGTTTGGCTCATGTTCCTGGAAGGTTTCTGAGAACTGCCAAGCAAGTGTGAACCCCCTCTTCCCTGAGCCAGGGCCTCTCCTCGTATAGAGGCCTTTGGCTTCTGTGACCCAGCTCCAGTCCTGGGGAACCGGGGGTAGTGGGGATGAGGGCAGTTGTTGTAACTTCCTCCAGTGAGGGCAGCAGCAGGTCTCCGCCATGACACCTAGCTAAGGAAAACATAGGGAGATGGACAAGACACAAGGCAGACCACTGATATGTGGGCAGGTGTGAGAAGAAGAAAAACGTTTCAAGTGTGCAAAGTGAGCTGAGCCGTGGTTGGCTTCGTACCATGGGAACGGCAGCTTGCGCCTCAAGGCTGTGGTAAGAGGGAGGTTATGCCATCAAGACTGCCAAGGGAAGGGACAGCCATACAAAAACGGCAGAAGTTCCGCGCACATGCCCGTCTCTTTCATTTTAAGGTGGGGAGACACTCAAGTAGACCCTCCCCTAGCCAGCCCAGGTCCAGTACCCCAGGCACGGTGGCTTCCCTGGTGGTTTCATCTGCTGGTGCTTGCCATGTCGACTCTTTTGTGATCACATTTTAATTTCTTCATAGCTAGCTGTTTCTCTCTGGTGGAGCTTCCCGGCTTTTACTTGAAGTCCCAGCCCATTTCTTGATTTGGTTGTAATCGCTCGGACTCAATTTGAAGGCTTTATTATTTATTTATTTATTTATTTATTTTTAATTACTATTATCGCCTCTTAAGAAGAAGAAAGCAGTTTGCCAACTTCATTTCCAGTGCTCAGAATGCAGACCACTTTGTTGGAGAACGTTCTCTGCTCTTGGAGAAGAAGCTGACTCCAGTTCCTAGCCCGCTGTCTTCACACCCATCATGACTAACACTGCGAGATGGATTTTTTTTTTTTTTAATTCTTCCTTGAAGTGGGTTTCAAATCCCCAAAGAATTTCTGGGAGGGAGAAGAAAAATCCTTTAATTGAAAGCAAGAGAAAACAAAACCAAACAAAAAGCATAAGAGAGCTGACAAAAATATCATGTTTAATGAAATCAAGTTCTAACCCTGCAGATGGTTGGGGAGGCACAAGAGTGACCCAAAGATAGAAAAACCGGCTTCCTTCCCGTGCTTTGTAAAGTGTGGATGTTCTTTTGAACGCTGTATGTAACTGGCCAGCACCCCTCCCAGCCTCTGAACCCCAACTGCTCAGGAAGCAGGAAACTGGCTACCCAGCTCACTTGTTCCCTGCCTGGTCTACTCCCTTAGCTGCATGTCCTCAGCAGTGGATTTAATCCCTTAGAACCACTGTTTCCTTCTTTATAAAGTACCAGGAATCTCATCTTTGCACATGTGTGAGGGTTGTTTAAAACAATAAGAGGAAATTTCTTGATGTGGCATTGGCCCTTTGAAAGGAAACAGTGCTAATTGTCCGTCCATTTATACTTTACTTTTGTGTCAGGTGAGGTGTGTGGATCTACTCTCTTTTCTATACATGGACGTCCACTTTCCCTAGCTTCTCTCTGGGGCATGCTTCTGGCATGTGCTGGCTAGTTTTATGTCAACTTGACACACGCTAGAGTCATCTGAAAGGAGGGACCTCAACTGAGAAAATGCCTCCGTGAGATCTGGCTGTAGGGCATTTTCTTAATTAGGGCTTGTTGTGGGGTGTGGTGGGGGATATGGTGGAGGGGACGGCAAGCCATTGTCGGTCGGTCGTGGATCCCTGGACTGGTGTCTTGGGTTGTATGATAAAGCAGGCTGAGCAAGCCAGTAAGCTGCACCCCTCCATGGCCCCTGCATCAGCTCCTGCTTGAGTTCCTGCCCTGTCAGCAATAGACTACAATGTGGAAGTGTAAGCCAAATAAACCCTTTCCTCTGATCATGATGCTTCATTAGAGCAATAGTAACTAAATAGAACACAGCTTTTTTTTTTTTTTTGTCAAAAATCACATTGGGACAGCAGGGTAAATACAATTAAAGACATGGCATACTTGAAAAAGTTGTCTACATGTTCATTATTATGTGCAAGGAATAGCTGTCAATTAAAAAGAAAGGAAGGGTGCTATTTCTTTCGTTCTTTTTGTTTTTTGTTTGTTCGGGACAGGGTTTCTCTGTGTAACAGTCCCCAGCTGTCCTGGAACTAGCTCTTGTAGACCAGGCTGGCTTCGAATTCACAGAGATCCACCTGCCTCTGCCTCCCGAGTGCTGGGATTAAAGGCGTGCACCACCACTGCCTGATGGAAAGGTGCTATTTTTTTGCGGGGGTGGGGGTTGGCTTGTTCCCCACTACCTCGTGCAACTCTGCCACAGCTTCGTGTCAGCAGGGTGCAGATTGCCCTGGAGCTCCCTGGGTGTGAGTGCCCAAAGGGAGCCCTTCTATTGCTCCTGAGCTCTGCAAATTACCAAGAATAACAGTTACTGAGATAGATTTTTAAAAACAGAGAAAGTACCAGTGACTCTGAACTTCCCTGTCAAACAAATTAAGCAGAAAACATAAAAATCAAACAAAATTTTTAAATTCTATAATTTTAAAATCGACTTTATGTTGTTAGAAACTAATGCCATCAAAGATTTTCTGTCCTGTCTCTCTCTCCTGTCTTCTTTCTTTCTTTCTTTCTTTCTTTCTTTCTTTCTTTCTTTCTTTCTTTCTTTCTTTCTTTCTTTCCCACTGTCGGTCTTTGTTTACCTCCCGCCATGAGTGTGACCCTTTTTCACGGCAGAAGTGTGCTGTGGCTTTAAGAATTTCATAATGAATTCCAAGGTAGCAGTGACATAGTTTATTCTGGAATCTTCCTCGCTGGAGAACAAGGGAGATCTGTGTATCTCTAATCCATCTTTCCTACTTTCCTTTTCATACATACCAGAGTGACTTCAAACACATAGCCTGAGTCTTTCTTTCCAGCCGACACCCTTGGCTGACATTGCTGTCTGTTTGTCTCTCCTTATCTGTCCATTTCTAACCCTCTTAGGATGGGGGGCAGGCAGAACTCATTGGGATGGACTTGCAAAGAGGACCTTGCCCCTCTCCTTCCTTCCCTGCTTGTTCCCTTTTAGTTGGCTTTGTTCCCCTTCCTTGCTGCAACAATTTCTCCTGGAATTCTCTGTTTTAAAACCGCAGAAATTCCTTATGCATTGACTGCATTTTTACCTTAGACAAACTTGGTACCATTTCTATACTTTCATTGACGGGAGGATAAGGCTTCACTTTAGCAACAGTAGCCTGGATACTGGCAGTGAGTCTGTGGGGTCACATGAGTGATATTTCATTATTCGATTCTGTGTAATTGGGGACACATGTGGGTTTCTTTATACACCTTTCATCCCTCTGTCTGCTCCCAAACTCTTCCTTCTCCATTCCAGACGCTACCCGTTCGGTAGACTCTGATGCAGCGATTGTTCCTTCATCCTCCTGGTAGATGGAGCCAGGTTTCTCGATCTGCATCCTTTTCCTGCCTTCTGGGGCAGGAGGGGGACGGAGGGGGTACTTTCTAATCACTTGGACAACATCCCTTCTCTTTGGCTTTGCTTCTCTCACAAAGACTCCAGGCTAGTTAAATCACACCTGGCCCCCAAATAATTGCATCCTCCCCATTAAAGTTTATTAGCCTCCTTAGTAAGAACCGTACAAAGCTGACAAGCTTGGAGACAGACCACAGACTTAGCAATCAGAGAAACTCACCTGGATACAGTATTGCAAGTGTCCGAAAACTTCAACCCCAGGAGACTCCCATGGGGCTGCTGCCCGGATACCCTTACCCATGGGGTACTTGGGGTACAGCCCGTTCACTCTGGAGTAGCAAGGTGGCTTTGTTAAGTGTTTAGGAGCCTGATTAATAATGACCTGTCCTTGTTTGATTATCTCTGATGGGCTTTTGTAAATCCTTTCTTTCAAATTGCTTCAGAATGCCGTTTTTGCATTCATATCTGCCAAGCTTGCAAGTCCACCAAGAGTTAAATCTCGTTAGCTATGCCAGTGCTTAAGGGCTCCCCCGCCCCCTCCACACGCTGAAAGACACTTAGTTTCCATCTTGAAAGGTAAGTCTCCGTAGGCAGGCCCTACTGAGAACTCTTAACTGCACACAGTTGGAATACCGAGTCTTAGGAAATGGGCCCATTTTTTCCTAAGCCTATAGGGAGACTGACAGGCGGCGCTTGTCCCTTTGCCTGGTTGTTCCTTCTCTTTCCAAGTGCTGCTTCTGGAACTCCCTGGAGCTCAGGCCTGGCCTCACAGAAAGGGAACAACCGTTCATGTCCAGACACATCACAGACTTCTGGCAAAACAGGCCGCGCTCACGAGAATTTACACTTTTCCTGGCAGCTGGCCGGCAGTGTGAGGATTTGGCTTGGTTCACTTTCAGTTAGAAAAAGCCCCTTGGGGGTGCAGAGAGGAAGGGGGGGCAGCAAGATCCCTGTGAAGGGTCAGAATTGCTAAAATAAATATCAGCTCGTCTAGGGAGAGCAATTCCTGTAATTATATCTGCCCAGTGACTTATAATCAGCATTCTTAGAAGAGCCGGTAACTTTCACGTTGTCTCCTCTTGTGTCGATATGGGTGGCACTGATGGCGAGGGCAGAATAGCACCTTGCTTTTAAGAAGTGGCAGTTCTGGTCAGACGGTGCTGTTAATGTGAACGTCACTCTAGCGGCGGTTACCTTTGAAATAACGCTAGCTGGACGCTTGCCGGGATTTCTGGTCATGGGGAAGGGCTTCTTGAGGGGCCTCAGGACTGGCGGAGGTTTTTAACTGGGGGACCCTGCGCATGGATACATTTAAAGCAGCTATCATAGGGACTCAGCGAAGGAAGCCCAGACTTGCGGTTGCAGTGCCAAAGCATGAGCAAGGGCCAACTCTACACCCCAACCTGCTGTCTCCCACTCTTCATCTTTCCTGGAGAGCCCGAGCAAAAGCAGCTGCCTGCCAGTCCTCAGGCCGTGTGTCATTTCCTCCCGCTCCAAGCCTCACTCTTTCCACCGCCGCGGCTTTTCAAATTAATGTTTTCAGTTCATTAAGGGCCTTTTGGTCAATATTTCGTTCTGGTAAGGGAAGAGTTTCATCTGGAAATGGTCAGGCTCGTGTTGGCATTGAATGGTGTGAGAGAGATTTAAAAAAAGAAAGAAAAGGAAGGGGAAAAAAAAAGATCAAAACCCGCAAACCTCAAACTCGGATCCCTTCCCTGTGAGTGGACAGCAAGCAGTATGCCTTGGAGGGTGGGCAGTTTCTTTGAAAGAAAACAGAAGTCAATGTATGAAAATTATTTGCAAAACTAGCAAGGGCGTAGGGGAACTGGGCTTTCCTTCCCCACCTCTAAAAACTAAATTAATCGAAAAATAAGTAATCAATAATATGCTTCTCTGAGACCGAGTAACTTACTACTTTGTCTTTTTGTCTTGTTTTTCCTCGTATCCTCTGTAACCAGTCTCTCTGGGTTAGTTCTGTGCCTGGGGAATCAACCCATTTCTAAATGAAAATGTGGCCTTCTCTACCTGGTTATAATGAGAAACCTGGAGAATTTCAGGCAAACGGGTGGCTTCCCTTGAACAGACAAATGGATGGAAGCCATAGGACCCAAGCTGCCTGAGAACTTGGGGACCTGGGCCCATTTTGTGACTCTTCAGGCTGCAGATGGGAAGCCAGGCATTGGGTTCCTGACACTACCCCTTCCCCAGCTCTGGAAAAGGGACCAGAAGATCGCAGGGCAGGAAGGACTCTGAAAAATCAGCCTCATCTATTTTGTGCTATGGAGTTTGGCATAGGGTTTCCACTGGACCTCAAGCTCGGTGAGGCCTGGGCCACCCTTTGTGGCCTTCATGGCACTTGTACAAGGTCAGTCCGGGTATCTTTTGGATAAAAAAGAAGAACTGCACAGTGTCAAAGCAGTTTGAGGACCATGGATAGAATCTTTTCTTCTGTCCTCCTCTGATGCATCCTGAGGCAGAGAAGCTTCATGACCGCCCCCACCAATCAACACCCAGGCTAGCCAAAAGCCAGAATGGTGGCCTCTTTTCCAGCCACGGGCTCCAACTAAAACCTCAAATGCCTACTTCTTGGGCGGGGGGGCGGGGCTTTCAGGCAGCAATGCATATCCTCCAGTAAGGGACAGGAGCATCTGGGCATCGAGTTACCAGCTCCATGGACTTTGCTCCCCGCTGTGTGCCAGGTGTAGTGCTTGGTTATCCTAGTGATTGAACATAAACATGACGTCAGCCCTTGCGTTTTTGTCTAATCAAAGCAAAACTAAGGTCCCATACCACTGCTCTCCTCCCGAAGGCCAGGAAGGTCACAGGGGCTTCACTGGAGATGCTGACAAAGCCCCACTCGGGGCTCCGTCTCCGCAGCAGCAGGTGCGGGGAGGATGTGTCTACTATTAGAGGCTGCACAAGGAAATGAGCGGTTCTTCCTTGCGAGTGAGTTTGAACCTGGGTGCCTATCGAGCCCACCCCTGTAATTTTCTCATTCCTGCCCTTTGCAAATAACACATTTACTAAGCCCGAACCCACAGGCTGGTGCAAAGAGCCCTGGACACCTCAAGTAGCCTATTTGGTGCTGAAGTTGGCTTCACACCCTCCTGGCTTTGTCACCTCGCACATGATCTTTGTCTCATTTAAACCGTCAGTTTCTTTAGTCCTCAGCCGAGACATGAGACCATGTGGATTTGCTGCGTACTAGCTGTGGATCACTGGTCAAGATGCTCCAAGCCTCAGTGTCTTTAGCTGTGAAATAGATTGTTGGTAGAAAACACGTCTCAGGGTTCTAGAGTACCTAGACTGGCCTGTGGAGGATGTCTAGCAGAGCGAACATGCCACATATGTGTTCTGAAATCACAGAAACACATGAACCGTGCAGAATGGTGCACTGCACAGCCTAGTTCTGTGTAAGGGATGGCTACCGGAATCTTAGTTGTTTTCTCTATGTATCCAGGTGCCTACGAGCAGTCACCCTTAGCTTTTGTAGACTCGGTTCATGAAGGTAGGAGAGTTCACCTGGAGGCCATGACCATCGCTCCTCCCAGGGATTTTTCCTTTTACCCTTCCTCTTCTCACTTACACCCAGCCCCTCTCCCTGGGGTTCCCTTTGCAGCATATGGTATCACCAGCTCGACAGTGATTCAGACCAGTGGAAGAGGAGGAAGTAGAATCCCACATGCCTTCACAATCCATCAGCTCCTGAATGTTGCCAGTGCTCACCATCAGGGTGGCCTATGTGGAGGCTGGAGAGAGGGCCTAGTACCGCTGCTGCTTGGCTTCAGTATGGAGCTTCTGGCCTGGGCTTCGGGCAGCAGCTTCTCACTGGCCGTGTTCTCCATTCTTCCTGGGAATCCTCATCCCCTGTTGGCTCGGTCCCTTCTCCTGCCTCTAACTTTGTCTCACATCCCTTTACCTAGACAGAGTTTCTGTATTGACTTCATAACCTCCCAGTGGGTGGGTGCCTTTCCTTGGCCCTCTCCTGCAGACTGTGTGAGGCCCTTCTAGGGGCGTCTTACTACACGGGCTCAGGCATCCTTCTGCCACAGACCTTAACAATAGGTCCTATTAAGAGGTTTAATTGACTCTAGCCTCTGAATTAAAGTATCTTCCTCTCCACATGTAATCTAAAATAAAACAGTGTCTGGGGACAGCAAGATGGTTCAGTGGGTAAAGACACTTGCACCCAAGTCTGAGAATCTGAGTTTAATTCTTGGGACCCTAGTCATTGTTCCCCGATATTTGCATGCATATCATGGCACCTGTGCACCCCCCAAATAAAATAAGGAAACAAAAGTAATGTCCAATTATGTATGCAATAGTAATAATAGCTATCGTTATTGGGTGTTTGTTATGTCCCAGGGTTTGCTGCTTTAGGTGTATTGAAATTCATTCAGTTTTTCACAATAATTGCACAATATTCAATCCCCATTGTCTGGATGAGGGAATCAAGGCTTTGGTAGTCCACTGACTTTTCCAAGGTAACAGAGCTAGTTAAAGAGCAGAACATGACTTCAGACATTGGCCTAGCAGCTCTAGAACCCACTTTTTCAGCTATATGATATGAAGAAATTCAACAAAACTCAGATCTGCCTCCATTTTGCATTTTTTTTTGAGAAGTGGCCCAAGTAAAAAATGATTTGGTTCTCTGTCTCTCCCTTCATCCCCATTACCGCTGTTTTGCTGAGATTTTGTATGCATGCTTTTGGCCAACTGGCCAGTCTACTTGCTCACCACACAGTGGGCTAATTGTCTCTGAGTGTCTGCCTTCCCATCTGGATGCCGTCCCTGAGGGCCAGTGCATCCAGGTGACCCGTGGAAAGAGGCTGGCCAGAGCTTGCAGAGCCAGTGTGTGCTTCTAGCCTATGCTTTGGTAGTCTTTGCCTAAGGCCATGCTCGCCCTGGTGTTGCGCTTCTTCTCTGCCTGGCCAGGCTTAGCTCACATTGTCAGTCACTCCACCAAACAGGCTGTGTGAAGACAGCTTCATCCCTGGCCCTGCCTTCCTACCCTAAGCTCCCCAGATGGACTCCCAGGTAGTCTCCTTCCATGGCTCCCAGCAGCGATGAAATTAGGTTCATCCCTCATTCACAAACTCAGTGTCATAAAAAACAAAACAAACCCAACACATCAAATCCACTTTCTTCTTGCTTAGACGAGATCCTTCTGGAATGATCCTGTCCTTGCAGCTCCTTCTACCTTCTTTGGAACACAGAAAAGTGTGGCCGGTCCATGCTGAGACTGAGGGGGAGGTCTCTGCTGCTCTTCTCCTTGACACTGAGATGTGCTGGACAGACCCTTTCTCTACTCAGAAAGCTTGCATTGACTTGTGACCATCTCATCTGCTTATGCTTTTCTGATGCGCAGTTCCATGCCCTAAAGACAGCAGCAATCTCTCTCTCCCTTTCAGAGTGGGGTGTGTGTGTTTATGTGTGTGTCTGTGTGTATGTATGTGTGTATATGTGTGTGTATGTATGTGTGTCTGTGTGTATATGTGTGTGCATGTGTGTATGTATGTGTGTGTATATGTGTGAGTGTAAGTGTGTGTGTATGTATGTGTGTATATATGTGTATGTGTGTGTGTGAGAGAGAGAGATCTGGTTTCTAGTTTGCACTTTGCAGTTTCTTCTTTCTACAAACAAGAATTGAATGTACTGTGGGCCACAAAGTCGCCATCTGGTCTGTTGTGGGAGCACTCATAAAGGTATGGGAGCCAGGCAGTTGGCACACCAAGAATGATGCAAAGGAATGACCATGGTCACCACCCCAGGGAGTCACACCGAGCAAGCAGCCTCTTGGCTACAGCAGCTATGGTGGCCCAGATGAAGACTCAGTGTTTTTCCCACGTTGTATAGATCAAGTCTCCTTTTGATTTTTCCATGTGTAAGCCTATGGGACTTAGGGAAAGCATTTTCTTGAGTTTCTCCACCCATCAGGATCTCGGACAACTAAACCAGGAACGTCAAATGTCTCACTTTGATAGTGGACTGTGAGCAGAACTAAGCTACGTTTAGGCCTGGAGGAGGATACTGGGCTTCAGCGTATAGACTGATGCCGTTTGCACAAATCATTCTGTGCAATGCAATACACAAACAAATGAACAAAATACTGTTTTCTTCTGGAGTGCTTGGGATTAAGCCCAGGGCTTGTGCAGGCTGGGAAACTGCTGCTCCACAGAGCTACAGCTCCATCCCTAAATAGTGCAATCTTACAACCAAAAGGCCATTGGAGGTATACTTAGACCAAATGATGATTTGTTTGTCTACATAAAGCTAAAATTTAACAATGTCTCTCGTTTTTATTTGGTAAATCTGGCGGTCCAAAAGGTATGCACTTGGGTAGTGTGTGCCTCGGTGTTTGTGATTTCAGTAAGCACTTGGCAGGGGCAGGCAGGCAGGGTCCAGGGAGAAGCTTCTTGGGAAACTGACAAGCATGTGTTACAGGGAAAGTCATAGGGGTACTAATGGTGTGCATTTACCCATAAAGTAATTCTTATCATCTGAGGGATGGTCGGTCTTCAGCAGGCTTGTACCAGGGCCTTGGCAAGAGACATGGAGAAAGGAATTCTGAAGGGTGCCAAAATGGAGTTTCCTTTATCATGGCCCGTCACCAAGATCTGGGGCAGCCCACCTAAGTCTGCTTTGTCTCAATAGTCACATTCGTCAAATGGGGCTTAACATAACGATTTTATTTACATCACAGGCTTGTTTCCAAACGTAAGTTAACACAGAGCTGAAACTCTTCAAAACAGGCAAACTTGCTACACCACCAAGGGGAGCTGACCATATGCCTTGCCAAGATACACTAGGGCTGACCACAGGATTTAGGGGATCGAGGTCTTGGCTCGTGCCTTGGACCCAGGCTTTGGGCATTGTTTGTGCAAGGTCTGCTCATGTCTACCCAGACTCCTTGCCTTCTGTGGCAATAGAAACCCCTTTGATAAGGATGCAGATTTTTCTTTCTCTCTCTCTCTGAATGCTATTTTTGAGGCAGTTACTGTTCTCAGCCCCTCAGTGGGATTCTAACGTGTGACCGAAAAGAATTTGGGACATTTATGTTCAAGCTGGCTCAACTGAGCAGAGAACTATCTGGGTAGAAATGAGGGTCGAAAATGATTGAACATGGCTTTCTCCACAATGTCTCCAGCATGACTATCAGGTGCAGAAACAGAATGTGTCACGTCCATAATAAGACATATAATTCACATTGCACTTGAGAGTTTGCAACGTGCCTTCCCACACACATTATCTTATCCGTGTATATATTATCTCCCTCTGGGCAAAAACAGACGCTTTCTTCCTCTGTACACATCTGCAGAGGTTCACAGGTGACAGAGTGGGCCGCGGAATAGCCAGCTCCACCTCACAGTCTCCCTCCTGTGTGCGGGTGGCCTCGCTGCCATTCAAGCAACTGTCTTTTCTCACTCTGCTCTGATAAAAGCCCGCTTACCATTGTGTGATCTGGTTTTAAAAGATACTCATCTTACTTCACTAGTTCATTAATTCTTTGAGAAGTTGTTTGTTTTGTTACGTGAGGCAAGGTTTTTCCGTGTCGCAGCCCTGGCTGTTGTAGACCTCCCTCTGTAGACCAGGCTGGCCTCGACTTATTGTATCAGTGTTCCTTGGGCCTTTAACCCCAGCAGAGTGAGGATTTGTGTGTTCCTTACTCGTCGTCAGATCAAGAATATTGTACACAGCAGGTGCTCAATAAATAGCCACTGAACGAATATGTGAATTATTCTTTGTAGCTAAGCCAATTTTCTCACATTACTTTTAGCAGTTATAAAGAGGATGCCTCTTGCCCCACATGCCTGGCATGGTGTAGAAGGCCTTGAATGTTAGCCTCGAGCCATGATTTCTACAACCAGCTGACTCGAGCCTAAATATCGTTGCCAGATGTTAGCCATGGCCACTTTAAGGCTGAAGGCACAGTCTGTCTTCAAATACCTCTTCCATATCATATTAATCTTTAAAATGCATGTGCATTCACCATAGGCTCAACGTCTCTAATTTGAAAATCTGAACTCCAAACTGCCTCAAAGTCTGCCATGATGCCAAAGATGGAAAGTTCCATGCCTCACCTCCCATGGCAGATTGTGGTAAAGGTGTTGGCATGCTATAAAATATTGTATCAAACCTCCTCCAGGAGATGTGCACCAAGGACCCCACCCTTAGACATGAATCCTGTTCCCCCACATCGCATTATGTATATGCAAATATACCCAAATCCAAAACCATCTGAGGCCCCAAACACTTCTGGTTGCAAGCATGGCAGATAAAAGATATCCAGTTAGCACATATGTGTGTGTATATACGCACATATTTTTTTGCTGTAAAATAATTTTTATAATTTGCTGCTTTAATTATTATATCAATTATCGTTTTGCTTTTACAGTCTCTGTTTTACAATTTGCAGCCAAAAAAATTTATTTTCCATCTCAAACATTCTCCTGGCCTTTGACAAGTCCACCGCCCCTAGGCACTGTGCCTACAGCTCCTGCTGCATAAAAAAGCATTGCCTGTGGGTACTTCCAGGACCAGAGTGACCTACAGGGAACAAGAGGGCGCATTAAACTGTAGCTCAGCATCCCTGAGAAGCTGTTCTCCCTCGCCTGTCCCTGTGTTCCCCGGGCCTTCTCGGCTGCCCTGCCCCATCTGCCGGGCTTCGGGCGTGCGCTGAGAGAGGGTGCGCGAGCAGTTTTATGGGCTCTAGTTGTCTCCCAAGTGCAAGCGTCTAATTAGGCTTGACACTACCGAGGCGTTTCCCTGACATTTATGTCACTGTCTCTCAATCTTTAGCAGCCTTCGGTCTTGTGGGAAGCACAACAAACAACATAAAATTCCCCATTAGAGGGGGCCCTCGGAAACTGTGCTCCTGTTTATTAGGCGCGCTAAAAGGGGAGGCCGAAGGGTGGGGCCGGGCGTGTAGATTCCGGGCTTGGAGGAAGAAATAAAATGGCTCATTTAAATTCTTAAGAAGTGCAGAGGAGACAGAAGACACCATGAGGACCTCAGAGAAGAAAGGCCGTCAGTTGAACAAACTAATCACATGGTAATCAAAGGGGAGTGATTCGCTGCCTACTGAGAAGTACTTTAGAAGTTCCAATCCGAGACTGGAGACCCTATCGAACGACAGCCTTCATAAATTATAGATTTTTAAATATTGCACCAAGGAATGTGCAATAACATGAGGAATAAATTTAAAGACAAATAGTGCTCCAAGAAGCTGAATGCAGCCAGGGCAAGGAGGGGCTGATCTGCAAGGAGACTGGTCAGGCGGGAAGCTCACTCCTGGTACAAGCCATGCCTCTGACATTAAGCCCCGCCTCCTGACCACGCAGTTTCCCATTGGCCTTTTTCTACCTGGTTTTGGGTGTTTGACCTTACGAAGACGTTAGTGAGGGGCAGCAGCCAGAACTCTGCTGTTGTGGAAAGGACCCAAGCTTTGCAGATTATAGATTCTAGACTTTCCGCCTTGAGACAGGAAGGCTGGGGAACTGGGAGACTGTAGGTACAGGGTCTGTACCCCACGGTCAGAGAGATTACAGGATTGATGGGGGGCTGCCTGTCCAAAGTTCTTCTCCCTTCCCCTCTCCAGCTTCCTGTACAGAGCCTACTCAGCCATAACCAATGTGGAATTGGGGCTTTCTGGGAGCAGCAGCCCAGGCTCGGATGGGTGGTGAATTGATCAGATCCTGGGGGCAGGGTTGAGGTGGAGTCGGGCAGGAGACAGGCAGCATCTGCCTTCTGGCCTCCTGGATCTGAGGTAGCAGCTCTATCCTCCTCCAGTGCCCACGACAGCTGGACCGAGCCTCTAGTTCTCTGGAGTAGAGGGATGAGAACCAGCAAAGGCCTCTGAAGGAACTATTCAGGGAGGCCTGTCTTTGCAAAGAATTTGAGAGACTGGGAAAGTCAGGACAAGCCAGAAGGATTAGGACAGGCACTCTTTCTAGCTGTGTAATTGGGGACAACTCGCCTACCTCTGTGGTGGCAGTGAGACACGTTGACACATTCCTCTGACTTGGGATGAAGTGCTCAAGATCGGCACAGAGGAACGCTTTGGTACGTCAGCCCATGCTAGGCTATGCTGGTTAGGCCACCAGTGACATCAGTAGAGATTGGAGGGAAGGAGGCAAGCTTGTCTGCTGTTCCTTTCCTGACCTCCTGGAAGAAACTTAAGTAGAGAAATAGCATGACTCCGGAACACCCTTAACAAACAGAACCTTCCAGAAATCAATGAAAGCCTGCTCTTGGTTCCTTGGCCCATCTGATAAGCGAAGGGACAGGCAGAAGCTTAGTTCACGGGACACCAGTCAGCCCCATGACAGAGGCAGGTTGGACCAGCTCCTGCACGGCTGCCCGCTGCCCTGTGAAACATGGATTCTGACTCTGAGTCCAGAATGGTGGTACCTAACCTGGAGTGCACTGGCCTTTGCAGTTGCCACATGAAACATGTCACATGATGTCAGACAGTAAAAACATTGAGAAGAATTGAGCTGCCACTGCCACCCAGGGTGGTAGTTTGGAGGTCAGGGCCTCAAGGCTGGCTCCTGTGAGTGGGTTCAGCCATGGTCAGGAATCTAATCCATCCATTTAGCTCCACAGGAAAGGAAGGATCTGGAAGGTTCATGGGACATGGTTAGCCGTGAGCCCAGAAGAGGAAGCAGGTGGGGTGGGAACACAGCCATCTTGACAGCCCAAAGTGACACAGCGCTGGCCGGCTCTCAGGTGGATCTGATGTTTCTCACTTAGGCCCTGGAATTTGGGGTTCATGCACTTTGAACGTAGATGCAAGCCTATTCTTGAAGGATCGGTGATTCTCGTGTGATAAAGCCACTGTTTTATGTTACTTTTCTATGTGCTTTAGGGCTGGAAACTTAGGGTGAAACCCAGTGTAAATCTTTCCCAGCTTTAACCAGGTTAATGGGCTCAACCAGTCTCTGTGAGGTGGGTTTACCAGGTTAATGGACTCAACCAGTCTCTGTGAGGTGGGTTTAACCAGGTTAATGGACTCAACCAGTCTCTGTGAGGTGAGAAAGCTGTGGTCACCAGGCAGGGACAAGATTAAGAGGGCTCAAGTCCTGCTCTTGTCTGGACCTGCTTTCTGGACATGCTGTTCCTCGGGAAAATGATAAGTTGTGGTCAGGCTTTCCAATTCCTTTGTCCCTTTCCTTCTCTTCATTCCCTCTGGCGAGGGAGAGATGATGGGTCAGAGGCAGAGATGTGGTAGCCCCACGGTGCCATGATCACGGAGACATACTCAGCACCAGGCTGGGAAGAAGTTGGCAGAAGGTGAAGGACAGGGAAGGGACCCAGGCTTTCCCTTCTAAAATGCAGCCAGGAGCCAGAGCAAGGTAGACCTCGTCTGTTCCCACTGTTGGGGAGCAGGCTGCGGGGACAGGGAAGAGACCCTAGTTGATGCTCCAGAAGCCTATGTGAGGACCAAAGGGCAGTGATTGGGGAGTTGGCTGTTTACACCACTGTCTCTGGGCTGTGTCTCTCTGCCGGGGACTCTCAGCCATTGTTTCCTTGCCGGTGTCAGGCTCCACCTGAAGTCCTTTCACGGAGTGCCGGGCCTAGGGGTCATGGACGGCTCCGTGACTTAAAAAACAAAGTTGGGAAACTGCTGGTGTAGCCTAACAAAGGGGGCTTTGTGCTCTCTCCTGACCCTGCCTGCCAGAGAGCCTTTTGTGCAGGCAGTTCCTGGCACTGGACTTCAAGGGACCACGGCGCTGTTTCTTCTTAAGGGCAGAAATATTTTCAGATGGCATTTGTTTCTTTGCGCTCCTTCCTTCTGGGGCCTGCCCCTCTGGGGCGGCTCCGGAGGAGGGGGCGGGCTCGTCTTCCCTTGTTTGCAAGACAGGGTGGGTTACAATGCTCTGGAATGAGGGAGGCTGTTTGCGTGAGCTCAAGCAAGCGGGCGCGACACCAGCTGTCAGCTTGGGATGAGGTCAGACAGAGGCCATAGTGGTCCCAGGTGAGCAAGGGTCATGCAGGTGACCAGACTGTGCTGGAGGCCCAAACAGTGTGCAGGGGCAAGCACCGTTGGCTTCCCCTGTGGGAACGGAGCCCCCAAGTGCTGATGGAGTAAGCTGTACGCTGGTCAGCTGGCAAGGGCAGACTCTCAAACGTCCTATGCTGGCCTTGAACTCTCTATGGTAGGCCATCTGAGGATGACCTAACCAGCACCTTGATGTGCACCACCCGGGAGCAGCGCTTCCAGGCGTACGCCACCACGCCCCACCTAAGCGGTGCTGGCTGTGAATAAGTGTGAGTTTATGTGTGTCACACAGTTAGAGAACAGCCTGTGGTAAACACCCAGTTGCTGCCGGCTTTGGAAATCAGCAGGATGCCAGAGAGCTGAACCTCAGGTGAAAGGGACCCTTCTCACTCCTGACCATGGAAAAGCCCTGTGGCCAGTACTTTCCCGTCTGTCTCTGCGAAGCTTTTCTGATGGCTTGAAGCTGCAGGGCTTTTCCTTCCACTCGCCTTGGCATTTTGGTCTGGTGCGCTGTTGCCTCAGGAATTCTTCTGCCTTGTTCTGAGTTCATTCTCTTGGGTATCAACGGGGTAAATCTTTACAAATTTAGTATATTTATTTATTTAGGGTGCGGGGTTGTGGTGTGCATATGCACATCTGTGGTGTGCTTATATGCACATCTGGACGTAGAGGCAGCTAGCACGGATCTGTGCTCTCTTTCCATCATGTGGGTCCTGGAGATGGAACTCAGCCAGGCTTGGTAAGAAATGCCTCAACGCACTGAGCCATCTCACTAGCCCAGAAGAGTAAATCTTATTAAATATTATTTTTGTTGGCAAGTTTCACTTTCTGTTTTGTTTTTTAAGACACAGACTCTTTGAAGGACTATACTTTGAGAAAGAACTCTTAGTGTAGAATAAGATCGTGAAGATTTCATGCTTTTTATAAATTATATTTTAAAATTTTAATTTATAATTATTTTTACATGTATTTTGCCTGCATGTATGTCTGCATACCACATGTGTGCTGGTGCCCAAGTAAGCCAGAAGAGAGTGCTGGATCTCCTGGACCTAGAATTACAGATGGTCGTGAGGTATCACGTGGGTTCTGAAAACCAAACCTGTGTCCTCTGGAATGCCAGCCATATTCTTAACTGCTGAGCCATCACTCAGGCCTCTAAATTACATTTTTAAAAAGAAGTACTTTTGTCAGATCATTCATTCATATATATATATATGTGTGTGTGTGTGTGTGTGTGTGTGTGTATATACATACATATGTATATATATATATATGTTTTTTTCCTAACTAAAACAGTAGAGTACTGGTCCAAGGAAAAGATAGGAAAATCAGTGGAACAAAATGTAAAGTCAAGAAGTATAGTCAGATATGCACAGGGCTTTCTTACACTGTAAAGGTGGCATGCAAAGTCAGTTGCTAGATATTTAATTACACTGTTTAAAGATATGTCACTGTGATTGGTTTAATAAAAAAGCTAAATGGCCAATAACTAGGCAGAAGGTAGAGGGGAGGTAAAAGCCACGAGCCGTGTGACATCATGTAGATGAGTAGAAATGGGTTAATTTAAGTTACAAGAACTAGTCAGAAACAAGCCTAAGCTAAGGCCAGGCTTTCATAATTAATAATAAGTCTTCATTTCATGATTTGGGGGCTGGCGGTCCAAGAAAGCCTGCTATCTATGGTGTCCGATACTGAGGCTCAAACATCCAAACACAGGACCTGAGAAAGCTAAGAAAAGTGTGGACAAGGAGCCAGATGTGGCTTCCTAGTCTTATAGTCTCTCAGGCAAGCTGGTTCTCTGCATACAGAGGCCTGGCTATCAGCCCTGCTTGCAGGCGGGACCCAGCTGCCAGTGCCATGCCTCAGCACCTTGAGCTAAGATGAGTCACGCGGTGGTTGACTTAGTAGCTTAAGATTTGCCTCTCACGGTCAGAGAATACTGCAGGTACTTATGTAAAGCCAGGCCCAGACATAGATAACCCCTAAATTAGTACAGTATGTTTAAAAATATGCTTAGATGTTGAAGAAAGAAAAGAAAATGTGTATAGATAGTCATAAAAAATAGTTTAAAAATAAGGAAAGTCTTTAAAAACTGAGTAAAGTAATATTGAAAAAATAAGCCATGTAAAGTCGAAAAGTACACAGGGTGTCTGGATCCTGTATGGTGCTTTGTTGACTTTGAATTTTCTAAAAGCTGGTGAGTGAACATCAACGACTGAAAGACATTGGATTGAGGAAAGGACTGCTGAATTAAACCAGCATGTATACTTTAGAGATGTCTTGGCTTCAGAATGGAAGTTAAAAAAATGTGTAACATGGAGGGAAAGGTTATGTTTTTGTTTCCAGTGGAAATGGAAAGCTATGGATGCCTTTAAAGTTAATCAAGATTAGATTTTACTGGTGGAGACCTCCTGAAAATCTTGGCTAAAAACACAACTAAAGGAACAGAAGAAGAACTGTAAGACAGGTAATATCTGCTGATCCTTTGTGGACAGCTCTGAGACTGGAGGAGACATGATAATTCTGACTACAGAGTCCTCATGACTCATGATTATTACATGCCACCCTTTCATATAGCATGGATAGAGATTTATACTACGGTTTGGTTGTATAGTCCAAACAAACTTAAAAAGGCAATGGATGCCTTTTACTTGCTCAAACATAAAGCAAAAAATTATCTTTAACCGACTTGTGCACACTCCATATTTGATACTTGTATTAATATAGGTATGCATATGTACATATATATGTATATACCTATATATACACACGTATATGTATCTATTAATACAGATATATATGTTAGGCGGTGGTGGTCATGCCTTTAATCTCAGCACTTGGGAGGCAGAGGCACTTGGATCTCCATGAGTTCAAGGCCAATCTGGTCCTCAGAGTGAGTTCCAGGACAGGCACCAAAGCAACACAGAGAAACACTGTGTTGAAAAACAAAAAACCAAAAAAAACCCAAACACACACACACACACACACAGATATAGCTATAGCTATAGATATCCTTTTTTGATTGGTTACAGGTTATTATTGGTTATGGTCAGAAGAAAGCTGAACAAATGAGATTAGATTCAGGGATCTCTTTCTGAAGGAAAAAATGGGGGAATACAATATAGAAATGATGGGATAAAAGGGTGGCTTGTTGAGTCTCCTTTTGAACAACTACTAGTCTCAAATATTTTACATTGGTATAGATTTTTGTATATTGGTACAAATTTAAAGTTGTTTTTGCATATATATATATATATATATACACTCTTGTTTATAGCATTGTATTTATTTAAAGTATAGATAGATGGTCTTCAAACTCTTCAGAGATCTACAGAATATGTCTTTTTGAATGTTTTGAATAACACAGGGCTTTTCTTGACAGTAAGTCATGTCTGCTCCTGACAGCACCAATTCACTTCAAGAGAGGATGATGGGCATTGAAGAACTTCCATGTGGAGTTTGTTTTCAATGTGATAAGGCTAGTCATTTGGAAAAGGGGCTGCCCTTGCGTTGACTGCTGACAGTTGCTATCCAAATTGGACAAGCAGAACACAAAAGAAGACTACCAAACTTTGCCAAGAGAAGGTAGGACAGTCCTTCAAAATTTCTGGTTCACAAAATGTCTGTCAGGTATTTTAGGTCTGTAGGCTGAAAATGGATGCCCCAGTATTACAGAGGACCCTAGAGCAACTGTCCTGGCAGTCAGCTGTTTCTGTTGTTTCTATGGTTTTAGAAGTTGCTTTCTCTGCATTTCCTGTTTTCTCAGGTCTCTTATGGGGTTTAAGAAGATAGTTATAGTTCTACAGTTTATTACCAAAATCAAAAGAGAAACTTATATAAGACATGTAAAGTTTATAATGTTGAGAAACATGAAAGTTTAAGTTGCTTATCTAAGGAAATGTTTTGAGGTCTAAAAAGATAGTTTTGGATTGCTAAAACAAGTTATATAAAACAAGTTATATAAAAAAGTTGTTTAGCTATAAAACTTTGGATTCATCAAGATAGAATAGATAATAAATATTTTCTCCAAATTTTCCAAATGCAAATGGACTGGGCATTGTAAATATAATTCTTCCCTGATAATTGGTCTTATTGTATATAGTTTCACTATGTTAGAGTTAAAACCCTTTCCTTTTTATTTAGACAAAAGGGGGGAAATGTTGTAATATATTTAATTATACTGTGTAAAAAAATATGTCTCTGTTATTGGTTTAATCAAAAGCTAACTGACCAATAGCTAGGCAGGAGCTATAGATGGAACTTCCAGGCAGAGAGAGTTCTGGGAAGAAGAAACGTGAAGTTGCCAGCAGGACATAGAGGAAGCAGGACATGCAGGAGGAAAGGTAAAAGCCTCAGATCACATGGCAGCACATAGATGAGTAGAAATGGGTTAATTTAAATTATAAAAACTAGTTAGAAATAAGCCTAAGCTAGGGACACACTTTCATAATTAATAATGTCTTCATGTTATTTTTTGAGAGGTAACTGGCAAGACAGAGAAAGACTCATTCCATAACTGCCATACTATTATTTGCTAGTAGGGGTAAGACTTCTAGTAAGTCATTTGGTAAAAGTATTAACTCTGGATTCTTAAGTAGCAGAATGAAAAGTAAACCATAAAGTATAACCATTTAAAAGTATAGATAATCTTTTTAGGAGATCAGATTTTAGGCATGGCAGGAAACTATGCCTACTATAGGAGAAACTGATTGGTTCAATAGTAAAAAAAAAATCTAGACTTTCCATATGGGAGACTGTCATAGAAACAGGAAATACCCTCTGATTAACTGGTTTGACACAGCAAGAAGACCATGAGCAAAGAGGAAAAAAACCTGACTAATGGTAAAATCTTTGTGATGTATATTTCTTTACTATGGAGAGAATAATAAATAACCCATCAAAGCATAAATATACTAATATGGAAATAGGCCTGTGTAGAAGAAATTAATCTTGAAGGCTTTTAAAACAGAGTTATTTTTATTTTGTGTGTATGATTGTGTGTAGTATGTGTGTGCAGAGACTCTGAAGAGCATATTAGATCCCCTAGAACTGAAGTTACAGGTGGTTATGAGCTGCCATGTGGTGCTGGGAACTGAACTTGGGTCCTCTGAGGAGCAGCCAGTGCTCTTAATTGCTGAGTCATTGATCTAGCCCCATTTTGTAGTTTTACTGGGGATGATTAAAGCAGGCACCATGTCCACTTACCTCTCAGGCTAAGTTTCACCTATCTTACAGCACTCTTCCTAAGGGTTGTCCAGCAGCTGCTAGAGAGAAAAGCCATTGGGCCTCCTACTTTACAGACCTCTTTTTTCCTTCATGCCTGCTTCACTGAGCAGCTCTTGCCCCGACTCTCTTTCCCATCTAAGGACATTTGGCATGGCTTTCTCTCCACAGCCCCCACTGTCTCCCTGGAGTCTTCTGCATGCTCCTCCAAGGTGCCCTGCTAGACCATCAAGGCTGCCTGAGTTCAAAGACAGCATTTCCTTCTGGAAGGGCTTCCTCTTTGTCAGAATGCCATGGCTGTCAACCCTCTTCATGCTAATTGGGGCCCCTATCTAGACTTGAATAATGGAGATGCAAATGCTTGTTTGAAAGCAAAATCGACCCAAATGAACTTTAGCACTTCTGTCTCGTAGATCCTGGTACTCGGATTTCAATCCTTGAGATGCCGTCCTGTGCAGAGAGAAGCTGGCAGCCAGTTGCTATCGCTAGGTTACTGCTGACGATGACCAGTGCGAACTGACTCTTCCTTCCTGACGGAGAAATCAGAAACTCAGCCCTTTCCAGCTTTGCCAGGCAGTGGGATTGTTCTCCCTAGTCCCCAGGGCTCAAGCTGTGGAATTAACCCATCTTGATTTTCCTCTGTAAATCTTCAAAGGCAGGGGAAGGAGTCTGGAAGCTGAGTTAGTAACAACTGAGTTTCGCCCCAGCTCTGCGAAGGGGAAAACTGAAGTGTTTGAATGAACTTCCTGATGGCGGTGTCTTTCTGTAACTTCTCACCCAGCCTGATAACAGTAACCTAAAGAGACCCGTGCCTGAGCCTTCTTCTAACATCCTGCCTCATCAGACGCTTGGCAGTGTTGTGGGAGGCCTTTCTGTACTCCTGTTAGCAGGTGGGACACAGTGGTTCTGGGAGGGAGGGAGGCGTGTGGGAACACTTTCTCCTCTTGCTCCTGGATCACGGTTCCTCTGTCTGCTCCCATTTCCTCCTTGGAACCTCTAATGGCTGAACCAACACCGCGGGAAGACAGTCTTCCAAAGAGCTGCCCTTGGTAGTGGAAGCTTCCAGAGAAAGAAACAGCAGACATAGGGGTGCCTGAGCAGGAGCTGGAGGCAAGGGTTATGTTTGGCAGAGCCTCTTGCAGAAGGCGCTGGAGTAGAGTCATTGTTTGCCCCCAGAGCTTTGTTGCCCCCAGGGTTCCTTGGTTGCTTCAGAGAGCTGGGCTTTGGAGGCAGATCAGGAGGCCAGGATCTGGATGCCCAGCGTTGACTACTCAACCTGTGGTCTGCTCCCTGGAGGTGGATCACTTCCTCTCTCACTCTAATGGAGGGCTTGAGAGTTTATTTGCTTTAAAGCACCTGTTTATTTTATTTTATTTTAATGAATGGTGCCAATGTGGAGCTGAAGCAGTGCTGCTCTGAAGGCTGGCGTTCATCTGACGCCATAATCCTAGCCATCGTACTGCTGGTAGCTTGGTGCTTTGAACAGTGGACAACTTATTTGGTCCTTTCTGTAGGGATACAGGCAGTTCTCTCTGGTAGCTTCTAAGGGCACCATGGAGACGATGGGTTGAAAAGGATTGTGTGGGGATGCTAGGGAGAGAAACACAAATGGCCGCTCAACTGAAGTGCATTTGGGTACCACTCTGAGGAAATGCTTATTTTAAATCTGGCAACCAAAGCTGGAATTCCTAGGTAATGGTTCGCCATCAGGCCCTTAAAAGAAAGTCTGGAGCTATCGCTTGCCCATATTCGTGTTTCCCTACCATAGATGAGGTGCAGCAAGAGGCACAAAATTGGCATTTATTTTTCTAAAGGTCTGGCGAAATGTGAAAAGTCAACATGCTAGGCTTTCAAATAGGGTTTTGCTTTTAGCACAAGCCTCTGGCAGCCTTTTTAAGGGCAGTAAGATGGGTCTGACATTGGGAGCAGCCAATCTCTAGACAGAGAAGACCATGGGAGAGTAGTTAGAGACTTCTTCCCCTGTTCTATGCCTTTCTCCTTGAAGGGAGAGCGAGTTAGGAGTCCAGTCTAGACTCATCAACCATAAAGATCTAATTACAAACCTTGCTTGGCCAGGATTATAACGTGAGAGTTAATACTTACCTGGGATTGTCTCAGGGTCCCCCAGTTCCTTTCTTTCCCACCTTCCTTTAGTGCCCCCCTTAGAAGGATGGCCAGTTTTGAATTAACGGTAATAGCTGCACTTTTAGTTTAGGACGGAACTCCCTGAAATTTTCAGGACCACTAATTTGTGGTTACTCCTCTGGTAGAATGAACCTGGCGCTCTGGCCTTTACACCGGCGATGCAGTAAAAGTTTAAAGAGAAGACTGCCTCAGAGCCCAAAGAAGAGAGGAGATTGAAACCTAAAGGTTATCCTGAAATGCACTTTACTGTTATCTATGAGAACAAATGAGTTAAAAAAATTTCAAATACCAGAATACCCTACAGGGAGGACATATAACTATTAAAGGGCTGTTATAGCTGCAATAAATGTAGGAACAATAAAAATAAATTGATGAAGTAAATGTCAGCGCTGTTCCCCTGAGCTGCCCCCACACCTTTGCCCAAAAGTAGAACATCTCCAATTACAGAGGGTGGAAGCAGCCTTCAATGACAATATGACAAGGACAGAACACAGAACGCTGGCACAGGGAACGCAATTATGCACAGCCTTGAAAAATTGTATCATAGCACAATGCATGGGAGAAATCAATTAATGATGCAGGCCTTCCATGGCTGTCTAACAATCCCAGAAAGGAAAGGAAGAGGGGGAAAAATCCACCCTTGTACACCAAGCACATCAAAAACGTGACCCTTAAGTGAAAGTCTACATAATACCAGAGGTCAGTCCCGGGAGTTTACAGCATCCCAGATGCTCCCCCCTTTTTTCCTTCTCAGTTTTTTTCCCCTTAAAAAAAAAAAACCTAACAGTCTTAAGGAGGCATTTAAGTAAAAGTCACTTCTTCCCTGGTTAAATAGCCTTGCAAAAAGAGAGTTCCTTGGTGGAAAGGGCAGAGATGAGCAAGGCTTGTGGCTCTCGTCGAGAGCCAGCAGCTGCAAGGGAAAAGGCAAAAGTTAGGCATAAACACGGTGGAAGGTAGAAGGCGATTTATCTCGCGCAATTTACAACAGGTGCTAAACATTACGAAAACCAGAGCTATTAAGCAATCAAATTAAGCTATAATTATAACTGGAGAAAACTGTACAGGAATTCTAATTAATTCCAATCTGAACATGTCCAAGAGGAATGCTCCGGCAACCCCACTTCTGAGGAAAACAAAACAAAAATAACCCTTGGATAATGCTTCAGATTGCATGGGAAATTAAGAAATGCTTCTCGGCCGGAATAGTCTAGGATCCCTTATTAAATGGTGAAGAGAGATTCCCCCATGGGGCTGGGCCACTTGTCTTCTCAGGTACATGCGGCAGAAAGCTCGTGGTTGTGGGGGTAGTCCAACTCCCTGGGGGTTTGGGGAATAAGTGGGCCAAGGGATTCCTCTGCCTCTGGAAGCTCAGCCGAGGTCTGAAGGTTGACTCACTGTACTGGCCTTTGAAGTTCTGTCATGGGGCCATGGGAGGCTTTGAGCAGTCTGCGAACATACTCCCCTTATATTTTTGATTTTGCTTTTTAACGTGTCTTTGGGGCCAGTTCCATTGTCTTGTCTGTCACTCCTTCTTGTTCCGGCTTCCCGTTTCTTCTTCCTGACTGTACACTCAACGTCTCTCCTCCTCAGAGCTCCAGGGTGGCAGAGTGCCAGGGCAGAGTCTTGTTTCAGAGGTGCCCGAAGTATGCCAGGTGTGTCTGATGAAGCTCTGGATGCCACAGGATAGGGGGGGAACTTAGATAGTGGGGTACAGTTTTCATCCAGGAGAGCAAACCATTCGTACCCATGGCTAATTTTGTAAGAGCCGGAACAGAGGGAACAAACCAGGAGCTAACACTTATCACCAGCCTACTACAGACCTGTTATTGGGCTAAATTCTTCATCTGGATTACCTTCGTTCACAAATCACCCTGGCAGGCAGAGACTCTCAGAATACTCATGTTAAATGTGTTGCGAAACCAAGAGCTCTCTCTCTTTCAATTTGTATAACGCTCTTGCATTTCTAGAAAATCCCAAGTACATTCTCTTTGCTTTTCCTTTCTTTGTTTTAAAGCGGTGGGGTGTGGGGTGAGTTTGCCTTCTAGGCTGAGGGGCAGCATGGGCCCTCTCATGGGATGCCATTTCAAATATTCTGAGTACATCCTTAGCCTAATTTTGCCTTGACCATCATTTGTCAATACGGTTTTCCTTGCACTTTGGCATGGCTGGAGCTTGTGTTCCCCAAGCTTCTCCACACTGATCGTTGGCTTAATGGCTAAGGGTGTGCCACTTGCCTTCTGACTGCGACTTGCCTCTGTTGGAGCCTTCTTATAGGTGGCAAGCATTCAGGGGAAAGTCGGCAAGATTTGTCCACAGCGGCTTACAACACCTATAATAGCACCGAGAAGAAACTCTATAGACAGAGGAAACCAAACAATAGAGACAAGTTTCACTGAATTCCATTTGCTAGTGCAGTGGGTCTAAAAACAGGCAGAGGACAAGGGGTTCCTCTGTGGACTGCCCTTCTTTCTAGGTGTGACCTATATTCTTGCTGCTTCTCTTCAGGAACTCTGACCCCTTGCTTCCCAGTGTACCCGCTAAGCCTGGTGCTGAGGGATGTGGGGGATTTATACCAACAGAAATGGCATTTGTTTGGGTGACAGGTAAAAATGACAGGCAGCCTGCAGGCTCCTGAAAGGCAGCTTAGGAAGCCATGAACACAGCTCATGACTGAGCATGTGGCAGCCCATCCATAGACAGCATATGCTGTTATTGTAATGATTTGGGGGATACAAAATACTTGAGCAAACACTAAAATATATGCACAGTTGGAGAAGTGAATAGGGGCCCTCAGCATTAACTTGTTTCTGGTCATCTCACCCTATGTCTTTCAGTTGCCACAGCCACGCAGTAAGGTTGAGACAGGTCTTCCCCAAACTCAGTGGGAGGAGAGTCACGTAGGAGACTTTCAGGGGCTTCTTCAAGCTCTCCTGGTTGGCAGAGGTCATAGCTGGCATCCTTAGCCAGGCAACTGCAGCAGCTACTCCTAAGCAGCAAGCTGGACCCTTCACCAGATCGTGTAGGTGGAGTTCTGAGATAGAGTGTAGAGCTGGGTATGAAGGGGCTGTGACTCTAGACTGGAAAGGTTGCCCTGAAAAGCGTTATAGACAAGGAGAATGTGTGCCTGTTGAGTCTAGCCCTCACAGACAGGTATGATTGCAAAGTTGCAGTGATGGGCAGAGCAAGCGTTCGTGAGCCTTACCAAGTATGTGAGCAGAGGTGAAATGTCAGCTGGGCTTACATTGGCCCAGCTGGGGAATGGAAGGACCCATAGGGCTTTGCCTCCTCTTCTCTTCCAAGGTTCTTGCAGAGTTTAGCAGGCACATGTCCCCAGGCTGGGACGGGCTCATCTCTCTCCATCCCTCTCTATCCCTCTAGAGGGTCCTTGACCTCAAGGCTCTTCCTGGGCTTTTTGCCCCCATGAGAGTGGCAGGTGCCCTGGGAATCGCGAGGGAACTTTGGATATCCACCTTTTGATTTGAGATACAATCAGAGCTTTCTTAACTTTGAAAGACATGGCAACGATCCACGGTGGCCTGTTGCCCTGACAAGCTGGGCTTGGCAGTCTGGCCTCATGGGCATTTTCCCAGCCTGTTCTTCTGTCTCTCTGAAGTTCTGTCCGCCCCCACTAGGAGCTTCTGGAATGGGGGAAGGCCTTGGTGCTCCTGGTGCCTGCTTCTGTCCTTTGAAATCCTCCCCAGCTTGGCATGAGTAATGGATACCCCTCCCACGTGTGGGGCTGAGGCTAATTTTGATCTTATGCAGTGAGACTTGCTTTTAATTTGGTCTACAGGGTGATCCAAGGGCAGCGTCAGGGGTGGTCACTAGAACTCTGGATCGGAAAGATCAGAATGGCAGTCACACCTGGCGACTGGAATGTGGTGATGATATGCTAGGACTTGCAAGTCCCATGGTCTGGATTCAAATCCCAGGTTTTCCCCATCCCTAGCAATGTGGGCCTGGACAAGTTGCTTAATGTTCTATTCTTCGATAAAATGCAAACTATCCTTGTGCCTCTTGCATATGGGCATTGCAAGGAGGAACAGAAAGTGGCTGGCATTTATTGACCATCTGTGTGTGGTATGCTGGCCTGCGGATGTTGTAAATGCTAGTCATCTTTTGGTACCATCCGAGTTCTAGGAATCCTGTTCCCATATCTTATTTCCCTGATGGGGAGTCTGAAGCCACCCAGGTTGTTTACAAGACTAAGGTCACCCACCTGGTAGTTGAACCAGAGCTCCTTTGGCCCTGGAAACCAGAGCCAGGGCCCTTTCCAGTAGCCAAGGGGCTGAGGTCAGGCCTATTTCTCAAAGACTAGCACATGCATCGGAATACCCTAGCAGGCTTGTTGAAAGCAGATCCTGGGCTCCCAACTAAGAATTCTTGTGATTCTTGGCTACCTGTGTTTGAACTAAGAGCTTGTTCTCGAACTCAAAAGTTTGGGAATTACCACAGTACACAGATGATTCAGTCCAAAGAAAGCAGTAGAGTCTCCATGCTTTCCCACCAGCCCACATTTCTGTCCTTCTTGTGTTCCTGCAGAGTAGACCAGCAGCCTGAACTCAGGGAGCGACGGTCTTGTTATGACGCTGGTGAGACCTGAAGGTCAGCGGGGATTAGATGCCCAAGGGAGGCTGAGGTGGTTGATGACGCTGGCATTCAGGGAGGGCAAGCCTGAGATAAGAGAGCAGGGTAGACTTTAGGAGAGGGAGGCCCCCAAATCACGGGAACTGTGAGTAGATAGGAAGAAGGAACAACTCCCCTGGGCCACTCTGGGCGCAGTACCACGGAGAGCATGGAAGGACCATGGAGCAGGGTACAACATAGACCACAAACTTAGCCAGTCCCTTCCTCCAATACTGTCAGGTCCTCACTTTTTCTTGATGAAACAACCTGCCCACCCCTTCCAGTCCCACAAAGCTGTTGGGTATTTGGTTTCATCTGTACACTGTCCTTTTGTTTTGGAGGTGGCTTTGGGATGGCAGTTTGCCCCTTGATATTCTTGGTTCCCACAACTCCCTAAGAGTATGTGGAACTAGCATGGTTATAGTATGGCATGGGAAACATGGAGCGGCAGGCATGATGTGGGGGGGGCACAGGGAGACAGCAAGGCATGGGGAAGTGTGTGTCGGGGTGCCCATGCTTCCCCCTGTCCCTCCTACATCTGCTGCTCAGCAGGGCTGGGGTGGTGTGCCCTGGCTCCTGCCTCTGGAGGTTACATAGATTTATCTCTGTTGCTTTACATCCTTCCTGGAATGTGGCAGAGAATAGATCGGAAATACATACAAATGGATTTATCGGCAGTGTCTGAGTTTCTGGAACATTCAGGGGTGGCAGTGCATGTTCTGCTCTGTACCCCTTGGTCCAGCGTCAAGGTGTGTGTGAAGACTAAGGCTGCCATGCTGAGCCCTTGCCCCTGAGCAGAGGCTCCTGCCTGGACACCTTGGTCCAGCGTCAAGGTGTGTGTGAAGACTAAGGCTGCCATGCTGAGCCCTTCCCCTGAGCAGAGGCTCCTGCTCTGTACCCCTTGGTCCAGCGTCAAGGTGTGTGTGAAGACTAAGGCTGCCATGCTGAGCCCTTCCCCCTGAGCAGAGGCTCCTGCCTGGACACCTCCATGAGGGAGACACAAGTAGTCTCGTGACTTGGTGGCTTGGGCCACTCTGTGCCACATGCATTACATGTATCAACACTTCCGGGTGGGCACTGGGCGAGGAGAGCAAACCCTACCAAGACTAAACTATGTACTGAGGACTCACAATGGCTCGTCCCTGGGATCCTATTCCAATCCCAGACCACAGAAGCAGGCGCCTGGTTCTCTTGCAGAAGGGTAGCCTCTGACTGTCCCTACTAGCTGACAGGAAGCCAGCTGGTCTAATTGGCTTTGCTTCATCCATTCAGAGGTTGCTGGAGGCAGCATCACTGGGCTGAGAAGATTGGAAGCCTTGGAAAGCAAGACCCAAAGTGCGCAGAATCACCCTGCCAAGACCACAGTACTTTAGCCTTGTATACACGGTTCAGAGTCAAGTGTGTATACATGGTTCAGAGTCAAGTGTGGCCATTGTTGGCAGAGGCTCAAACCGGCTTCAGTATAAAAGAGTCTCTATTACTCATCATGTCCAACAGAGCAACAGAAGAAATGAGTTCCTTCTGGGCAGGAGCAGTGATTCAGAGTAAACGTTTGCCTGGTGGCTCACCTAATTCCCGTGGGCCACCTGAAGGCCTCAGCGTACCTGCATACCTGTTCTTTTATTCTAGAAGAACCCTCATGCATGCAGTTGCTTTTCTGTATTGATCCCTGTGTTATGTGGGCAGGCTCTGCCCTGGCCTAACAGAAACCCTCAAAGGTCCACTTAGGCACAGACTGTGCGGTGGTGGATATTGGTTGCCAACTTGGCCAGATGCAGGGACACCTAGGAAATTGGTAAGTAAAGTATATTTCTGAGGTTGTCTGTAAGCGTGTTTCCAGAGAAGATTAGCGTGTGACTCTGTGATCTGGGTGCGGGAAGACCAGCCCTCTATGTCAGCTAGCCCGTCGGCAAACAGACGACTCACATGGACAGTAACTGATGGAAGGCAAACTGTGCCACTGCAAGCAGGCTCACTTCATCATTGTTGGCAGTGGACACGAGGCTCTGAATGATCCATCTTCTGAATGCATATTTGAAGCAGCAGCTTCAAGCCTCCAGCCTGACAAGAGCTGCCTCGGTAATCCTTCTTCGTCTGATGTTTCTAGCTTCTTGGATTGAGCAGCAACTGGTTTCCCTGGCTCTCCACTCTGCAGAACAGCCACTGTGGGGCTTTTCAGACTGCCAGTCAAATAAATTTTCTCTTCATTAGCTCTGTTCCTCTGGGGAACCCTAATGAATACCTGGGGCTACACCTGTCACATTCGTCCCTGCTCTTGGCTGACTGTGTCACCAGTGCTCCAAATCCTGCTCACCCCACAACCCTGGAATTTCCAATACCCCCCTGCCTTCCTCACTACCACTCTCTCTGCTTGTCCACTACTCTCCTGCTCAATAGTCCCCCTGATAGTGTACTCCAGAGGTCTTCTCTAGGCCTGGGGATGAAAGACGTGACGTCATCAGGACACCTCACTGTGCTGGTGTTGCAACAGTGGGTAGAAAATGGAAATGCTATGCTCAGTTAGGGATAAAGGCATGAACCCCAGCTTTTGCTGTTTCTTGAATGGGTCTTAAGTATGGTCATGGGATTCCATTTCCCACACACTAGCTAGTGAAATGGCAACCAAAGCTGATCTCTTCCATCTTTGACAGAAAGAAAATGAGTGAGTGGACCCTCTCCGCTCCTATTGAAACACCTGGAACCCTTTCTCTGAAGTCAGAAAATGGACTACGGACCCCAGACCTTGTATTTTCATCCTCACTGGACACCATTCTCTAAGGGCCAAGCATCCTTCTCAGTTACTTTCACAAGGGAGAAGAGAACCAGTTTCTCGTCCTTGCTGGGTAACTGACATGGGCAGCAGACCTGACTTTAGTAGGATGTTAAATAGCAGCCCTGGCTTCCGCTTACCAGATGTGAACAGAGCCGTTCTCCCCTCCCCCAGAAATGGTCCTTAAAAATGTCTCCAGCCATTGCCAAACGTTCTCCTGAAGAGAAAATCTCCCCACCTGTTTAACAACTACCATGGCATCAAGAGAAAATAGATCCAGGGGTTATCTCTGTTTATTGTTCTTCAATATTCTTTCTGAATTTCTCTTTTTAACTCCTAACAACTTGACTATATATTACTTTTTTTTACTTGGCTTTTCAAAGTGAACATGTTATACGGATGTAGGCTCCACTGATTGTCCTTAAATAGGCCTGAGAGTCTTTATCAGAAGATGGCCTTGTTGCAAAATCGCTTTGGATAAAGTGGCAAACCAAGTGAACATGAACAATATATGACTTATGTAATTAATGTTAGGTTAAAGGTGCACCAGTGTATAATGTCTCTGTGCTTAGTCCTTTCTAGTAGTGAGAAAGACATGCACATTGTTAGTACAAACTGTGGTCATGGTGGAACACGGCCAGGAGAGATCTGAACGGAGCATGAGTTCAGGCGTCAACCCAGACCATCTAACCTCATAAGCGAGCACACCAAATGTGGATATCCCTCCATGGATAAAGATGGAAGTCAGATGAAGGTGCTATGCTTAGCTTTGACTTTATATTTTGAAAGTTTAGACTTAGAGAAGTTGTAAAAACGGTATAAGTTTCCCTTGTAGCCATATTAGATTTCTTTGAGGTAGCATCTTAAATAGTCAACGGCACAAGAGTAGAAACGACGATGGAACCTGTTTGAGATTCGCATTACCTCACTAATGCACCTTTCTGGTTTAGGATCTAATCTGGGACCCATTTAGCAAGTGTTTGTCACATCTCCTTTTTCTGGAGAAATCAAGGACAATTCTTTGGGGTTTGTTATTCATGACTTTGACACTTTTGTGGAGAACTGGCCAATTATCTTGTAAAAATATCCTTTGGTTTGGATTTGTTCAATGTTTTAACATAATTAGATTGTTGTGCTGCATCTTTGGCAAGATTCACACAACACTCACGTTTTCGGAGAGTCTGGTCAAGGGGTGTATTGTTTCAGTATGTCTTCATACCCATGATGCTTTCTTTGACCACCTGGTTAAGACAATGACGACCAGGACGGTTATTCCTTTTCTCTTTGTAACTAATAACCATCTTTTGGGGAGATACTTTGAGACTACTATACACCCTGCTTCCCACTACACTTCTGCCCAGTCAGTTCGGCCTCCTTATCTGTCACGATTGCTCTTCCATAATTTGGTTTATGATTGTTTTTCTACTTCCGTGTCTTCTTTCACTTTTATTAATTAGAATTCAACTTCTCCCTTTCATTTAATACTTACCTATTCCAGCATGTTCGCATGTGAATTGTGATGAGCCCACGGGTCACCTGATCCCACTGTGTAGTTTTTAGTTCACAGCCTCATCAGCTGTCTGGATCACAAGTACAGCCTTCTTGCTAATACCTGTAGAATATTTATAAAGTGTTTTCAATGTACAGACTCACTGAATCCTCACCATAGCTGAGTGGATCAATTTTATCAGCAGCAGCAGCAGCAGCAGCAGCAGCAGCAGCAGCAGCAGCAGAAAGAAGAGGGGCAGTAGTAGGAGGAGGAGCAGAGGCAGCAGCAGGAGGAGGAGCAGCAGCAGCAGGAGGAGCAGCAGCAGGAGGAGCATCAGGAGGAGGAGCATCAGGAGGAGGAGCAGCATCAGGAGGAGGAGCAGCAGCAGGAGGAGCAGCAGGAGGAGGAGCAGCAGGAGGAGGAGCAGCAGGAGGAGGAGCAGCAGGAGGAGGAGCAGCAGGAGGAGGAGCAGCAGCAGGAGGAGGAGCAGCAGCAGGAGGAGCAGCAGGAGGAGGAGCAGCAGGAGGAGGAGCAGCAGGAGGAGGAGCAGCAGGAGGAGCAGCAGCAGCAGCAGGAGGAGGAGCAGCAGGAGGAGGAGCAGCAGCAGCAGCAGGAGGAGCAGCAGGAGGAGCAGCAGCAGCAGGAGGAGGAGCAGCAGCAGCAGGAGTAGGAGCAGCAGCAGGAGGAGGAGCAGCAGGAGGAGGAGCAGCAGGAGGAGGAGCAGCAGCAGCAGGAGGAGGAGCAGCAGCAGGAGGAGGAGCAGCAGGAGGAGGAGCAGCAGCAGCAGGAGGAGGAGCAGCAGGAGAAGGAGCAGCAGCAGGAGGAGGAGCAGCAGGAGGAGGAGCAGCAGGAGGAGCAGCAGGAGGAGGAGCAGCAGGAGGAGCAGCAGGAGGAGGAGGAGCAGCAGCAGGAGCAGCAGGAGGAGCAGCAGCAGCAGCAGGAGGAGGAGCAGCAGCAGCAGGAGGAGGAGCAGCAGCAGCAGGAGGAGGAGCAGCAGCAGGAGGAGGAGCAGCAGCAGCAGGAGGAGGAGCAGCAGCAGGAGGAGGAGCAGCAGCAGGAGGAGGAGCAGCAGGAGGAGCAGCAGGAGGAGGAGCAGCAGGAGGAGCAGCAGGAGGAGGAGCAGCAGCAGCAGCAGGAGGAGGAGCAGCAGCAGCAGGAGGAGGAGCAGCAGCAGGAGGAGCAGCAGCAGCAGGAGGAGGAGCAGCAGCAGCAGGAGGAGGAGCAGCAGCAGGAGGAGGAGCAGCAGCAGCAGGAGGAGGAGCAGCAGCAGGAGGAGGAGAGCAGCAGGAGGAGGAGCAGCAGGAGGAGGAGCAGCAGCAGGAGGAGGAAGAGGAGCAGGAGGAGGAGCAGCAGCAGGAGGAGGAGCAGCAGCAGCAGGAGAAGGAGCAGCAGCAGCAGGAGGAGGAGCAGCAGCAGCAGGAGGAGCAGCAGGAGGAGGAGCAGCAGGAGGAGGAGCAGCAGCAGCAGGAGGAGGAGCAGCAGCAGCGGGAGGAGCAGCAGGAGGAGGAGCAGCAGGAGGAGGAGCAGCAGGAGGAGGAGCAGCAGCAGGAGGAGCAGCAGGAGGAGGAGCAGCAGCAGCAGGAGGAGGAGCAGCAGCAGGAGGAGGAGGAGCAGCAGGAGGAGGAGCAGCAGCAGGAGGAGGAGCAGCTGCAGGAGGAGGAGCAGCGGGAGCAACAGCATGGTGACAACAGCAACAGGAGGGGGAACAACAGCAGAGGGAGGAGCAGCAGCAGCAGCAGGAGGAGGAACAGCACCATCGCTGTAACACAGAAGAAGCACTGAGGAAGAAAAGCAGTGGGCAACTTCTCCGGTATTGCTGAGCTCTTAGCTGTTGAGCCCATGCTCTTGGCCACTAGACATCCACTTGCTAATTGGACACTAATGATCTGACCTTGGCTACTTCTCCAGTCCCACTTCCCACCAGTCCCAATGTTTACCGCGCTGTCCATAAACAGTAGTTGAAACAGAAGAAGGAATTCTCACTCATTGTTTCTCAGGGTCCAGATGACATTTTGGCTGCCGTGGTGTTAGGGACATCAGTAGTAGCAGAAGGAGTAGTTTTCTAAGTATTATAATTGCATAAACAGTGGTCAGCTTTCCCGTGATGGCACTTAAATCTAGTAGTTAAATGCAGATCACTAGGCTACAATTGTGGATCTCTCTTCTACCTGTGTACTGTGTGTGTGTGTGTGTGTATGTGTGTGCATGCATGTATATGCCTGTATGCGTACATGCTCATCTGGAAACCCCAGGACAATCTGTGGTACCATCCTTAGGTCATCCTCCTTTATTTTGAGACAGGATTCTTTACCACCTGAAGAGAACCAAGTAGACTTGGCTGCTTGGCTGGTGAGCTCCAGGGCTGCACCTGTCCCTACCTCCCCAGCACTGAGATGACAAGGACATGCCACCGGATTTTGCTTTAATTCATGTGACTTCTGAGGACCTGCAGCGGTGCCTCCTCCTCAGACGCCCCCAGTGGGACGTAACATTGGCTCTGCTTTAGTCTAAGGCTGGGAGGGCTTGTAATTTGTCTTTTCCCTTAGCTACTCAGAAAGTTATATCCTCTCTACGGTATGGGCTCATTCACCATTGATACCTCCAAATAAGACGTGGTGAAAAACCTATTATCTTAGTAGAAGTTACTACGGGTCTCAAATACATCATCTAAAGAACTTTACTCCACATGAATTGGAGAAAAAAGATCCCCCACCCCAAGTTTTAAAGGGATAATATTGTGTGTACTCCATATGATTCATAATGAACACAGCTGGGTCTGGGGGAAGTACTCCATAACCTCAGATGCTTGTACTTTTGTAGTAATATACTAGACTATTCTAAATGGAGCAAGTATACATTTTTAATAGTTTCTTGCTAAGGTTTAATAGTAAGTGTTCCAAATTATTTTCACTTTCAGTTCAATTTTAGAATTTCAGATAGAAGGTTGTTTGTACACACAAATTAGGGTATTAGTAATAATGCAGCCAGATGTGTGTGGTGGTGCACATCTGTAACCCTAACACGTGGCAGGTAGAAATAGATGCATTGCATGTTCCAGGCCTGCCAGGATTACACAGTCGGACTATATTTTAAAAGCTGAGAAACAAAGTTAAATATAAAAATGACACAAAGGAACACTAACCATTTGTTCTTGAAGGTAAAGTGAGAATGCTTTCTAGGGATGGGAGCATTGGGATCTCAGGGACTGACTGGTGGGCAGGAGAATTCTGTGACTGTTCTGGTCATGGGTTGAGAAGACTTGGGGCCAATTCCAGTTGCCGAGGAGAAAGGTCCTGAGGGCTTGATTCTGCGTGGCAATGGGCTGGGGACAGAAGTCCTGATGTGAGGACTGAGAAGTCCTGAGAAAAAAGCCACTGACTGTGTTGGGGAAGGGGGCCAGTCCTGGGAATCTGGTGCTCACAGGTCTTGGGTTCCACGGGTGAGGGGGATGTTGATGTCGTTAACAGAGGCAGCGCAGAGGGGAAGCGGTGTGGTGAGAGGAAGGTGGCGTTCTGACCCATGGGATTTGCATGTGGCCGTCAGACTGAAAATACACTTGAGGAAGGAAAGTGCACAGAAGCCTCAAACTGCTCCTAAAGTTATGCAAATATGTGATGTTAGCGAAGGACCTTTCTGTCACAATTTCTTCTTCTTTTAAAAAGGTTTATTTATTTTTATGTGTTTGAGTGTTCGTCTTGCATGTATGCATGTGCACCGTGTGTACAAATGTGCACGCTTGTGTGTGTTTGTAGCTCACAGAGGCCAACTGAGCATTTCTCTAGCCCTCTCCCAGTGGTTTTCAAATGCCCTTATTGCAAGCCTGCAATCCCTGCACTGCACAAGGCCAGTTCTTAAAACAGAGATTGCCCAGGTGTCCAGAGTGATCTGCCTCATGCCACTAAAAAAAAAAATCATGCATTCTGATGGTTTGTATGGTCAACTGGCAGATAGTCACTTGTTTCTTTCTAAAAATAATGGCAGCTATTATCACTGCTGTGGATGTTTGGAGCCCAAACTTCATTTGTGAATGTAGGTTTCAGGTGCCAATTGTTAACTTTGGGGAAGAGAGGGTTGAATGGGTTTTGTGCTAAGTCATAAAGCGCACAGTTAGTTTAGCAGGACAGTAAGCGGGAAGAGTTGCAAAAGATCAGCCTACAGTTCGCTCTTCTCGCCAACACTGAAGCAGCTGGTGCCTGCCAGCCCCTGGTCAGAACGGGTGTCCCCAGGCTATAGGGTTAGCCCAGTTTTCTTTTCTTTGTTGGAGCAGAGGAGAAGGTGCTGAGGAAATTCTTCCCCCAGATCACCGTCTCATTTTCTAGGAGGCTCTTGCCCTGTGTCCAGGAAGCTCAACAGAATCCCCCTCCAACTTAACCCAGAAGGGCTCCCTTATGGTAAGAACCAGCCCAGGGTGTCTGCAGGGTGAGATGGATGCTCTTTTCCGCTTCTCTGCTGTACACCTCTCATTGTTTGCTGGCAATATTTGGAACTCTAGAGACTTTCAGGACTGTGATGCAGGGGGAAGAGAAATGGAGATGGGCTGATGTATTATGTAGAAAAGGAAGGTAAAATAAGAGAAAGTTGACTCAGATCTAGTTTCGGTTCTTAAGGATAGATTTTGATAGGATCATATAACTGTTGGGGAACCAAGATCTTGGTTAGAGGTGGGAGGGCTGCCCGGAGATCAACAATGGCAACCAGACATGGTCCTGTATTCTTGGGGCATGCCAGAGATTTTGATTCTGTAAAAGGTCAATTCTGAGCTCACCCAACAAGAGATATGTGTCCTAGAGACTCAAGAGTAGGCAGTTAGCTGCTGTCCCTGGAGGCTGAGCCAGAATCCAGAGCCTAGCTGACCTTAGTACCAGAAAGGACTTGTATCCATCCCCCCTGATTCTCCACCAGAAGTTGTCTGATTCTAAGCCCTATCTATAACTTAGAAGCAGTTGTTAAGTATCTATAATAATGTTCCAGGGAACCCCATGTTCATCAAGGGCCTCTAACCCTCTTTAGGTTTTGAGCTCATGTAGTCCCTTAATGGCCATACAAGAAGGTTGGAGCCCATCCGGTCCATTGTCATGTCAGGATTTAACTGGTCTCTCCCGTGGTCTGCCTTGCATCATAGTGTTTCTATGCACTAACAATGTGTGCTATGTCGATGGGTTGAAATCTGACTTGACGATCTAATGGGCTGATGCAGCAGTGATAGTGATAGTGTAGATTTGTTGATGATGCATTTTCTAGAACATTATGGAGTCAAGTCGAATAGCTACAAACGTCCTTATCTTGCCTCTCCTTCCAGAACTCACAACTGGCCTCAAAATATATTCTGAACACCAAGTTGTCAAGAATGGAGTTGGCTGAGGCATCCTCCCCAGGATCCCAACTCTTTCCCAGGGGTACCCTTGAAGAAAGCCTGCTCCCCTTATCAAACAGAAGGGTTCTGTTTGCTTGTTTATATATGAGTGCTGTCTAGTAGTGAAATTTGCTATGAGACTAGGTTGTAGGAAGGTGTTTGAGGACATTTTTTGCTGATAAATATCACATGGAAATACAGTTTTTCTGGAATAACCCAACTCCTGAAAAATGGGTCCCTTACTGTCCTTTCAATAAGACTATATTTTATACTACAGCTAGCCTAGGGAGCAAAATACTGGTGAGAAACTGAAACCATAGATCTGCCTTAGAGCACAGCCTCCAGATGTTTTTGTGTGTGTGTGTGGGGGGGGGTGGTGCTAGCTTGAAGGCTCCACAGCTCCATGCCAGATAGATTACAGTCTGGGGGCAGGGCAGGGCAGGAGGGGCTAATAGGGTGGCTGCTATGGCCTGGTACTAATTTTATATAAGGCTTCCCTTGGCATGTACCGGGTGGCCTCAGGACAGGAGACACTCCTGAGGGCTGGTGATTTTGAGTCCAGTCAAGAAAACAGGAGCCAGGGAGACGTTTTACTTAGTGGAGTCTGTATGAGTGATTGGCTCCAGAGGTAAGCGAGAACACAGGAGCAATAGGGAGAAAGTGGGCAATCATGAAGGAGCAGAAAGCATAAGAGATCTCAGTTAAGGACATATGACTGTCCCTGGACTCAGCCTGTACATGATCCTGAGCCTGGCTTGACCCTTAGCGTCCCTTAGGGGGCTAGAGCGGGAAGCTCTCCGTCCAACTGCAGCTATGGCAAGTGCCAGAGCGGCTGGGGATGTCTGAGGAAAGAGCAGCACATTTTTCTCTTTTTGCCGCTGCTGAGCTCTCTCCAGTCCTCTGCAGTCTAAACAAAGCCATGGAAGCATCTGAGAAGCACAGCTCGCAGACTCCTGCCCAAGGGAAGGAAAAGCCTGGACGGACTTACATGGAACTGGAGGCAGTGGATGCAGGAACAACGCAGAGTTCTGGGGATGGAGGAGCAGGAAGAGAAGCTGAGAGAGAACTGGTTGCTTGGGTCAATGAGGAAAACCCATGCAAGACTTAAACTCTGTCATGCCTTTAGATGTTCGTTTGTTTTCCCACAATTCTCTGGAGATAAGAGGTTAACGTGGGGGGGGGCATACTCCATGACAGGGGTGTCCTCCTCCAAGCACCGGGAAGGAGCCTCTGCGGCCTTTGCATGAACATAGCTAAGGACCACAAGCTCACTACCTCGATGGCCCAACCAGTTCATCTTGGCTGGTGGACAGATGTTCACTGGCACGTGTTTTACTGAGCCGACACTTGTCAGGGCAGCTGTGCCCGACTGTCCCTGTTCTGTACACCATAGGCTGTTTCCTTCGCAGCCTTTTCTTGGCTGTGGAGGAACTGTGCCTTGTGGACAAGGTGGGTGTCTGTATTAGTCAGGATCAGTTTGTCCATCCCACCCTCAACTCAAAACAAAGCAAACAAACAAACAAACCTCACGAGTTTAGCGCTTAGAACCTGCAGCATGGGGATGGTAGGGGACTCTGACCCAAATTGTCCCGGGTGTCTCTCTCCACACGTCTATATTCCATCTTGACTTCTTCATGCCCCATGAAGGGCTCCAGCTGTCGTGTCTGAGCAGCAGAACTGGTAAGATCAGTGTGAGCAGGTTCTCTTTGAAGAAAAAAGAGCTCAAAGTTGGCCATTTGAAACTTCTACATTTATTTGATTGGTGAATACTTGGTTTCATGACAAGAATCTAGCTGCAAAGGAGTCTGGGAAGCGTATTCTTGAATTCGACAGCTAAATACCCAGGCAAAGCGTGCTTCCATGGCTGAGGTAAAAAGACAACAGATTCTGGGGTACAGCCAATCACTTTAGCAACAACACAGGTCAAACCAGGGTGGCTCATCTTTAATGTGATGTAAATGGTTAAGGTTTTGAATGTAGCCATTGAATTGGTAAATCCCACTGGAGTTCGGGCTTTGAATTTTCACCAAGCTCCCAGTTGATTCCAAAACTACAGACTCACTAACCAAATAAAGCACATGAGTTTAGGCACCGGGAACCCAATGTTGAGTAGAATGGGCTAAATCTCATCTTGAATCCTATAAGTAGGGTTCTACCTTGACTTTTATCGTTAACCTGTCTTGACGGGAGGGCTATGAAATTCAAAGCCTGACTACACAGCTGTTTGTTCCCTTCCTTTGGTGAGGTTCTTGTCCTTGCTAGCAAAGACACTAGTTGGAAGAGTGAGCTCCTCAGATTCAATGCATCGTTCTCAGACTCTGGAAAACAAGCAGTGTGGGTCTCCTGAGAGCTGGGCAGAATTTGTGGAGATCGTAGACAGAGGGGGTCCATGGAACATTGAGAACAACAGAAACAAAGCTTCTGACTGGCACAGGGCAACACAGCAAACTCTTCCTCCTGTGCCAGGCAGGACAAGGGCCTGAAAGAAACAAGGCTGCCACCACGGGCCTGCCCAGCTCCCATCTGCTGGGGGAGAGAAAGGACATGGAGCAGAGGCAGGAATTCAGGCAATTAATCCTTTATTTAAAGAATAATAAACAGCCAGATTTTACATACTGAAAGAGGGAACAAGGTAAAAGGGGTTAAAAACTAAAAAGCAAGGACGGCAGACACCAATTAACACAATGCTAATTGACAATTTCCCCAAGCTTCCGTGGAACATGCCAGGCCGATTTCCCCAATTGCTAATTAAATCAAACCACACACACAATACTAATTTCCCTAACTTAGGGAACTCAATGGACAAATAAAATGAGAAACTAACTTAAACATTTTGTCAAAGTATGGAGAGAAGGGTGAATGCAATCTCCACATGAATAAACTTCGGTCCCGTCTCCATCTGTGAAAGTTCTGGCATTTTCAATACAATGTTGAAATCTCCCCGTGTCTCCATTCTATCACAATTGCGTAAATGTACTTCCCTAATCACAGCGGCCTTCCCCAGCTCGTATTCTCTCCCTCTGGGTGAAGGGTACCCAGCGCATCCTGGAAGTGACATGTAAATCACACCATTTAAAAAAATCATAAAATATCTACTTAATTACAATTAAAAACAAAGGAATAACTTTTCTTTAAAATGGTCCCCAAGGTTCTCTGAGCTGGAGTCGGGCTTGGGGAAAAAGAGAAGCCGACCTCTTCATCACACAAGTGCGCGTAGAGCGGCACCTCACCGTCCACCCCCCTCCCCCAGTTCCCTGCCCGCAACCGGCTGGGCGCTGATCTGTCTCTGGGGCCCAGCACTCCTCCTCCAGCCCTTGCTGAAGCTTTGAAATGGCCCCTTTCACCTCTGAGCCCTACGCAGGGCCCATTAGAAGCGTCCTGTTGGACTGTGCCATCAGATCAGGACGGGCTTTTTGGGTCGTCTGTCTAGCTCACTTACATTAGGTGGAGGAGACTCGCCAGGAGTTGTGGATGTAGCTCAGATCCGACGGTTGGCCTGAGGACCCAGGTTTTTTTTTCTTTTTGAATTCTTCAATAAACATGTAATGACCTTAATAATTGGGACTGCTAGCACAGTGTTTACTATGCCAACTGTGCATCAGGAGCGCTCTCCCAATCCTCTTGACTGATCTCCACAGTGACCCCGAGAGCCTCAGATCTTCTCTTCCATCTACTGTATAGATCAGGGAACCCAGGTACTGCCCTGTTCAGTATCATAGCTGAGGTCCTATCCCTAAGCAGCAGAACGTGATCTGACTCTTTAACTGCACCTTTGTAGACCAATGGGCAGACACAGGTGGATGTAAGTTCCAGTAGGAAGTGAGAACTAGCAATGCCTACACCACTTGGGAACAGCTCTTACTATAGAGTCTCGAATACTTCTAACGCGATTCGTTCTCACATCAAAACAGTAGGATCAGACACGTCCATGAGCCCCACCCCGTGATTGACCTGACTTTGTTTTTCCCCTAACGGCATGTAATGAGTAGCTTCTGGGGCTCACATGCCTGTACAGGAGGACCTTCAGTGGTTGAGATGCTCTTTGCTGAATGGATGTGGCACAATTTATTTAACCTATGCCTGCTACTGACATTTGGGTCATTTGCTTCTTCTCTTTCATAGGATGTTTTGACTAACAGCTTTACAGACCATTTTTACCCATCAGTTAGCTTTTCTTAGGGCAATGTCTTTACTAAAAACACGGAAAGGTGAAGGGAGGGAGAGGTGAGAGAGAGAGTGAGAGCCTGGAAGCCTGAACCCTCACTAGCAAGGGAGGAAACTGGCTCTCAAATGATATCATTAATCACATGCCCATTCCTGTGTGGTCCTACTTTTTTGGGGTAGCTTGCAGGGTGGGTGGGTGGATGGTTGTCACTAAGACAAGGGCAGAACCTTCTAAAATAATGAAACAGAAGAGTTAGTGTCTCTGGTTGAGAAAGCGACCCATGGAGTGGGCTAGCAATTAACATGAGACAGTTGTGTGTGCCTTCAAAATCAAACTTAGGGGCTAAGAGATGGTGCAGAAGTTAAGAGCACTGACTGCTCTTCCAGAGGACCTGGGTTCAATGCCCAGAACCTACATATTGGCTCACAATCATCTAAAACTCTGGTTTGAGGGGATCCACCATCCTCTACTGGCCTCTGCAGAAACCAGGCAAGCAAATGGTTCGCAGACGTACATTCAAGACACTCATGCACATAAAATACATAACAATCTATGCGAGTCTCATTTTAGGTTAATGGCTGTCACCTGGGGTATATGTTGGTGTATACAATGCTTCTTTGCCTGGTTCTGTACATTTTACCCTCCAGCCGCAGAAGCAAGGAAGCACCCCTTCAACCTGGGGTGTAGATACGGGGCCCAGCCATGTACCAAGGCAGAGTTTGGCCCTAATGCATTTGCGGCCTTTTTATCTGACTGGCATCCTCAATACATCTGTCAAGTGGGAGGTAGATTAACTGTCCTTGTCCCTTCCCGGGACAAAAGCAGACCTGTCACCGTCAGATCAGGGGAACTTTAGAGCTGCCTGGAAGGACAGCTGAAAGTCCTCCTCGTTCATTGTGATTTATCATAATCACTGACCCCTCCCCCAGGATGAAATAGGAATGAAATAGCAATGTGATAGGTTAATGTCGGTAATTAAAGAGAGTTTAAGAGCAGTGTGAGACTGAACTGTGTGTGTGGGTGGTTGAGATGGTTGTTTGATGTGGAAGTCAATGATTGAATTATTCAGAGAGAGTGATTTCCAAATGATAATTTTACACTTTACATAACTGATTCTGATTTATTATAGTGGCACCCAGTGGAGCTGGCTTAGTTCTAAGGGGCTGTCGGCTTTTTCGTTCCAGCCTCCGGGCTAAGCCCCCACCTCTCTAAAAATGGAACTGCTCGTGTCCAAAATTCAATGTTGTTCTTATCTCTCTTGCATGAATTGTGTCCCCTCATCCCTGTGGGAGTATATGGCCTCTTGGCTTTGTAATGTGTAACTTGGCAGAGGTGCGTGTGTGTGTGTGTGTGTGTGTGTGTGTTTATGTGTACACCTGCACTGGCTTGCATCTATGTAAACAGACACCCCAGATTGTTTGAAAGCTTTGATCTCCTGTCATTTAACAAGATATAGGGCCACAGTGGGACTAGGACCCTGAGGGTCATTTGGGATGAAGATGGCATGGGAGTGGCAGTGGCCTCTTCAGAGTTGAAAGGGTCTAAATCTGGAGTCGAAGTTAGGATTGGCCCAGGAGCATAACTTTGAAACTTCATGCATCTGCCAGGTCAACACATCTTAAAACTTAGTTTACGATCATGGCTACTGCTTTTCGTGGCTGTTTTTCTTTCCGGCAGAGGTATAAAGCAAGACAGAAGCTGCCTACCACCCTTCTGGAACAATCTAGATGCTGTGCCCTGTTCAGGACAGTTGTCTGCTTGCATTGACATTTCTACTTGTTAACTAGATTTTCAGCCCCTTCACCTGCCTCTGGATCATGTGGGATACAGGATAACTGATTCTTGTAAATGGAAGAGGTGGCCAGGAACACTGACCACCCTGACTGACCTTGGCTCTATACCATGGACAGAACCTAACATCAATGGGGTGCTTACACAATGGCAAGCCCTGATTTCAGGACTTATATAAATTCATTTCATTCTCTCCATAGTCCCTAGAAGTAGATTATTTTCTTTGTTTTGCACTATAGGGACTGGAGGGTGACTCATCTCTCTGACCGGGCACTCAGTGCAGCCTCTGACTTGGCCCTGGTCTAGCATCCATTAGCTTTGGGCTTCATGCTCATTGGCTATCTGCAGTTCCCTGACCTATGGTATCCAGGTAGGAAGGAATAACACTGACTTATTCAGGAATATGATAGAAAACAAAACTGTAGGTCTGCTTTGGTGGACTGAGGATTGAGAGACAGTTCTGAGGGATGTGGAAGGAAGAACAAAGAATCAGGATATTTTGTGGGGAAAGGGCAGGGTGATCTGAAGAGATTCTGGAGACCCACAGTCTACACCCCCTCTGGACAGACTCCCATGGTGCTACACCCTCCCCTGAGCACTCTGCCAGCTGCACACTCCTCTGCCTCCCTGCCCCATGCAATTCTAGCAGCGGTGCCAACAGTGCCTTCCCCATGGAAAGCTCAGATCAAACCGGGGTTCAGGTACTGCTGGGGAAATCTAGTGCTGCCCCAGAAGTCTGGGGGGTAATTGTGATGAGGGGAAGTCACATAATTTGATTGTTAGCAATTAAAATGTTACTTTATAGAAAAATAAGCACCAAAAATTATGGAGTAGGAAACAAAATTTGCGTAAATTATTAACATGAAACATGAGGTCTCTAGGAAGCTGTTGTTCCCCACCACCCACTGGAATTCTGAGACGGAACTCCAGACTCTGAAGTGTGCACTCCTCTATGCCTTTTGGTACACATGGGAAGCCAGGCAAAGAACCCTGGCTCCCTGTGTCCTCAGGCCTTGCTACACTACAGTCCTTTTCCTTTGAAAAAGGGGGCTCTCGGTGTGCTGAACTTCCATAGTGGATATTACTGTGATAAACTTGGGGGTAAGAAGCCTTGTAGAGTAGATGAGACCCTCTGAATGCTTCAAGGAGAAACAAAGCACAGGACCAAATAAAGGCAAAAACTATAGTCAAAAGAGAGCTAGGCAGGGGTGAAAGCCAGTCAGCTGGGAAAATGTATTTGCACGATATATGAAGAATTAATATTCTAGGTAAATGAAGAAGCTTCCAAAAGACTTTTAAAAGAAATGGACAAAGCAGTCCGATCACGTGACCTACAGAATATTTCCCAGTGAGGAATGAGTACTTGAAGAGACACTCAAGCAAGGGCTGGAGGAGTGTCTCTGCTGTGTGAGCAGAGAACTTGAGCTTTTTAGATGTCCAGTACTGGAGAGTGGGCATAGGTGGATCCTGGGGCCTGCTGCCCAGCCTGCCTATGGGAAAGGGTCAACTCCGAGTTTGGTGAGAACTTTGTATCAAAAAGTAAGATGGAGAATGGGAAATTACACCTGGCATCAATCTCCGGCCTCTACACATGCATGTGCTGGCCTATACATCCACACGGGTGCACATGAGTAAGCGTGCACATGTGTGTGTGTACATGTATACACACACACAGTTGTGTATTCAAGAAATGTAGACTGGACAATGTCTTGTACTTTCCCCACCTCAAATTGAGCAAAATGAAACAACCTGATGCCTGTCATTACACAGGGAAATGGAAGGTGAATAGTGTTGTGGATGGGAGGAAAACTGATGTAGCCTTTCAGGAAAGCAGGTGGTTAGACCCCTTCAACTTTAAAATGCTCTTTAAGCACCAGAGAATAAAGTAACAGCAGGACTATCATGTCTGGGTAAGGCGATTCGAAGAAGGATATCCTCTGGCCTTGCTTTCACACAGTAAGATGCCGATTCCTCTCATTCAAGGGACTAGTATACAGCCACCATCACCTTATTATGGAAACATCTATATACTGCTGTAAGAAAAAACACAGTGCAGGCTGGCAGGCAGGGCAGCAACCTCCGTTTAAAGAATTGGGGTTAGCACTTTTCCTTGGTAGAGGCGTTACCATGACCACAAAGGACGTGCTGACCCTGTGATTCCCCCAATTGCAGGAAGTGGGACTGCATAATTGGGAGTATAGGCATTGAGCTTACCCTCCACCCTGATAAAAATAAATGAACAATAATGTAATATTGTGAATATTGTAATAGGTGAACAAGGATAGGAAACACATCTAATGCCAAAAAAAGGCTTTAGGAAATGTAGTTCAGATAGGAGAATGCTAGACTGGAATACGGTAAGGGTCCTGAGGTCAATATTCAGCATCCCGTAAACTGGGTGTGGTGATGCTTGTCTTAATCTTAATTCCAACGCTTGGAAGGTGGGGACAGAAGGATCAGGAGTCCCATGGAAGCTGTAGCTAGTGAGCTGATTAGAGCTGAGGGTTTTTTTTTTAAAGCGTTCTTTGGGTTCCTGCATGCTACTCTGACCTTCCCATGTTGCCTGCCCCGTAAACTGTCCAGGGGTACCCATCCTCACTGCAGTCCGTCCCGTTAGCACACAATGGATGACCCGAAGTCCTCTCCTTGGTCCTTGGATTTCCCTGGAGCGAGCCTCTGCCTGAGAACAGTCTCAGAAGTCACCCAGGAGGTCGCCAGCTGTTTGCGAGCCTGCATCAGGGAAGCTCAGTGACCACTGCGCAACCTCTGTGACACTGGCAATGGCCGAAGTTCCTAGTAAATCCTCTTTTGTTTCTTGGTGACCAGGAACGAGCAAATGGCTTTTGGATTTTCACCCTTGACCCTGACAGGAAAGACAGGCAAAGAGCATGGGTGAAAATACCAGGAGCAGCAGCTCCTTCTCCAGACGGTTGTGGTCTGGGCAGGAACTGGAGGGTCAAACACTCCTTAGCTCCCCAGGTAGCAGAGTTCCGGAAGGTGCATGGGTGCCCTAGCATCTCCTGTTTCTTCCCTGGCAGTTTTCAGAGCAGTATTTTGAAGTCTTCTGAAAATGCCCTGTTTCAGGACGGCAGAGGACCCTGAAAGGGCTGTGTGCTGGAGGTGGCAGACACTGGTGAGCTAACGGCTCCGCCCCGCGGACTGCTCCCGTGTTTACCACCCATACGGCAGCTGTTTCCAACTTAGTATTTATTGTGTGACGGGCGCCGTGTCCTGCTTTCTAGCATGGGCTGGTCTAAGTCTTAAGAGCCCTCTGAGCCTCACATGAGCCGTTACTGCCTCAACCAGTCAGACGCCGAAAAGCTTAAACCTGTCCCCAAGTATTCCAGAATACGAGGACAGACCTCTCAGTAGCCGCCGCTGGACTTTTCTGCGGCATGCCCCAGTAAGCTACTGTGCCCCGAGCACTGTCCTAGACAGGAGATTCTCGCCTAGGAGGTGGTGACCATAGATTTTCAAGCCCCAACTAAGTTATTTCTGTCTAGTTTTGATTGACACTTTCGTCTTGTCCCACCTCCATTCTTTCTCTAAGAGGAAGAATGTCTCAGATACCTGCTGGTCGCCTTATCTTTCAGCTTATGTGGTCAACATTTAATTACATTAGCATTTGTTTTCACTAAAAAAAGTAATCACATTACCGCCTTTCATGTCACATTAGTGAAAATGGATACCAATATGATGCATATTAATAGACTATGATAGGAAGTTGCTAACACAATTAGACTTTCACATTTTATTAGGTCTGGAGTGACACCATCCACCCAATAACAGCTCACTTAGTGGTGAGGAGGGGTAGGGTGGGAGAGGTAGGTACCTTTGGATCTTTTGTGGACACAGCCAGCTCCCAGGGGACCTTGGAAAATCCATGGGGTCCCCTGCACAGCTTTCTGATCCCCACTTCCGGTCCCGTCTTGTAGCGTGAGCATGGCCGGGACTTGGGCTGGGAAAGGTGCCCGCCCTTCACAGCCAGGCTGTGTACTTGAATTGTGTGGTCATTAAAGGATCTTGTGACACCACCCTGCCCATGTGGCCTCACATCAGATAGAATAAATATTTCATTATCTTTTCTGTGCTGGGTGCTGGCAGAGAGAGGGAAAATGTCTCCAGGGCTCGCCCCAGCACTCACAGTGAGCGCTCTAAGAGGCCTTGCTTTTGGCTGGGTGCCCATGAGTAACATTTGGTTGCTTTGTTTTCCCAGAGGTCTGTCATCACCCCCTCTTTCTTTTCTTGCCCTCTGTCCTTCTTTCTACCCTCCTAAGTCACGGTGGGAAACCTCTTGTCTACTTCTGTGGTGAGGGTGGTGTGGGGTGGTGTTTGGGAAACTTCCACAGTTCACAGACACCCCCCCCCCCCGCTTTCTCCCCCAGAACCCATCTCCTGCCATATTGGATCTTACACCCATGGCTTTGTCTCATCAGTCTTCTATTGGAAACACTCTGTACAAATCAATTTGGTTTTTTTTTTCAGGCCCTTTTTGAATCTTTTTGTCCTCCATGAAGTCTTCCATGTGTATTCAAGATGGTGTTACCCCAAATAGAACACTTGGTGCATATTTACTTATGTGTTCTCATATGAACACCCCAAAAGTTCAAGGACCCTGTTTAAGAGAGAAATTGATTCCAAACTACAATGAAAAAGTAGACAAGACTTAACAAAATGATGTTAATGTTGGACACTGAAGAAAACAGGCAAAAGCCCCTTGGCCTGAGTACTGCCATTTTGACTCCAGACTCCATTTTGCCTTCAGGGTGAACAAAAGTTCAGGTTCCCAAGCCCTAGGGGAGCTGAGAACTTTCCAATGGCTGATAAACCTTCCTTAACCATAGAAATAGTAGTTGTGCGTCTTTAATCCTTTAGAAACAATGTGGCTGTTCCTAACCACAGAAGGAACAAATGTGTCTGCTTGGTTAAACTGAAAGGTTACATTGTGTATCGGCTAACAAAGATGGACCATTCAAGGAAGCCCCTACTTTCCAAATCCTGATTGGTGAAAATTGTAAATGTTTGTGATATTCGTGCTTATGAACCCCACTTCTGGCCCTGCTCCGGCTGTCAGGAGAAACAAGGCGCAGGAATCCTTGTCCTGCAGTCTTGATGGGTCAGTGACCTGCTTATGAGGTGAATTATGTGTTGTCTCTTCCTCATGTCCCTTCGTCATGGTGCATAACGGGCTAGGTATAGCGGACATGAAGAAAGTGGTGGCGCGGGATGGAAGCGGTGCGCAAACAGACGGAGTGAAGTGCAGACCAGCAGCCAGAGGCGTGCACCCTGCTTCCTGACCTGTGCAGCAGCTCGTCTCTTGGCTGTTGTTTTCAGTTAGGACACTGAGGAGAGAGTGCCAGGTGCAACCTTCCTTCATAGCACAACGGCCCGGAACAAGGCCTGGGGGTGGGAAAAGCCAATCTGCCCTTTGGATTTCCACCTGCAGAATCGCTGCAAGGGTACTGCGTTAGATGGCATGTAAGGCCCCTTTCATTCCATAATTCTGAAAGCATGCATGGAATAGGGAACGCGCCTTGAGTCAGATAAGAGACCCTGGTGTCCTGCGGTGCAATTCTGACCTCAGTGCAGTCTAGATGCACCAAGTGGGAATCCCGGGGAAAAGGCACAGGCCAAAGGAGGTGGTGGCAATTCCAGCAGGGTATTGATGGCCTCAGGAGGGTTTCACAGCAAAGTCCAATTGCCAGTCTGCAGTCCAAGGGTGAGCAGCATGGACTGGCATCTGGAAGATGGTGGAGTTCATCTGCAGGTGGAAGAAACATTGTTCCTCATCTGAAGCTGCATTCCCTAGGGTGGCTCATAGGGATCCCCCAGAAGGCAGATGGCACTGCCTAGGGAATAAAAGGCTGGCCAGTGATCCTGTTGTCACATCTGGGGCCCTGTGGAAAGATTTGTATGAGGCTGGCCCCGGGGAGGGGTAGGCTTGTTAATTAAACATTTTCAGAATAAAGAAAAGCTAAGTGCATGAGGAATCTTTTTAAGAATTCGTATCCAGGCTGCCTCTTGGGGGCGCCGTCCTGGTGCCCTGGCACGGAGGCACCGTCCTGGTGTGTCGGTGTGGAGGCACCGTCCTGGTGTGTCGGTGTGGAGGCACCGTCCTGGTGTGTCGGTGTGCAGGCACCGTCCTGGTGTGTCGGTGTGGAGGCACTGTCCTGGTGTGTTGGTGTGGAGGCACTGTCCTGGTGTGTTGGTGTGTTGGCACCGACCTGGAGTGTTGGTGTGGAGGCACCGTCCTGGTGTGTTGGTGTGGAGGCGCCGTCCTGGTGTGTTGGTGTGGAGGCACTGTCCTGGTGTGTTGGTGCGCTGGCACAGAGGCACCGTCCTGGTGTGTCGGTATGGAGGCACCGACCTGGAGTGTTGGTGTGTTGGCACCGTCCTGGTGTGTTGGTGTGTTGGCACCGTCCTGGTGTGTTGGTGTGGAGGCACCGTCCTGGTGTGTTGGTGTGGAGGCACTGTCCTGGTGTGTTGGTGTGGAGGCACCGTCCTGGTGTGTTGGTGTGGAGGCACCGTCCTGGTGTGTTGGTGTGGAGGCACTGTCCTGGTGTGTCGGTGTGGAGGCACTGTCCTGGTGTGTCGGTGTGGAGGCACCGTCCTGGTGTGTTGGTGTGGAGGCACCGTCCTGGTGTGTTGGTGTGGAGGCACTGTCCTGGTGTGTTGGTGTGGAGGCACCGACCTGGTGTGTTGGTGTGGAGGCACTGTCCTGGTGCGCTGGCACAGAGGCACTGTCCTGGTGTGTCGGTGTGGAGGCACCGTCCTGGTGTGTTGGTGTGGAGGCACCGTCCTGGTGTGTCGGTGTGGAGGCACTGTCCTGGTGTGTCGGTGTGGAGGCACTGACCTGGTGCGCTGGCACAGAGGCACTGTCCTGGTGTGTTGGTGTGGAGGCACCGTCCTGGTGTGTTGGTATGGAGGCACTGTCCTGGTGTGTTGGTGTGGAGGCACCGTCCTGGTGTGTTGGTGTGGAGGCACCGTCCTGGTGTGTTGGTGTGGAGGCACCGTCCTGGTGTGTTGGTGTGGAGGCACCGTCCTGGTGTGTTGGTATGGAGGCACTGTCCTGGTGTGTCGGTGTGGAGGCACTGTCCTGGTGTGTCGGTGTGGAGGCACTGTCCTGGTGTGTTGGTGTGGAGGCACTGTCCTGGTGTGTTGGTGTGTTGGCACCGACCTGGAGTGTTGGTGTTAACATCAGTTTCTTCATTGTACACCAACTCAAAGACCTGACAAACAAGTTTAAGGAGAAAAGGTTTCTTTGATTCCCCATTCAGAGGGATTTCAGTCTGCCCCAGTGAAAAGGGCACCATAGCGTTCATGGCTGTGGATGTGTATGACTGGGCTCACATCACAGCAGACGAGGCATCTCGACTGGAACAGGCTTGAGCTATAACCTTTGAAGACCCACCCTAATGACCTTCCATCAGCCAGGCTCCACCCCATAAATTTTCTACAGTTTTCGAAATAGTGCCATAAACTGAGAGTCAAGTGTTAAAGACAGGAATCTCTGGGGGACATTTCAGATTGACACTGGAACTGGGCTTTCCCACTCCTTTCCTTCCCTGGTCTTTGAAGAAAACATACACACATATACACACACAACAAACACATACATACCACACTATACATCATATACACACAATAAACATACACTACACTATACATTACACACACACAAAATAAATACACACATCACCACACAAAATAAACAAGCATACCACACTATACACTACACAGACACACACAAAAACACCAAGACACAAACACACCACACATACATCACACCATACACACATACACCACAGCACACACACACCACACCATACACCATGCATACACACAAAGACATATACACCACACACACATATCACACCACACAAACATCATACCACACACCACATATAGACACAAACACATACTACATACACACAGACGCACAGAGACACAGTTGTATACACACACACACACGGGATGAGCATGTGTGTGTGTGAAGGTCTTGGAGGTGACTCAGGAAGCTTGCCTGACTTAGCCTGAGTTCTGCAAGATTGTATCCCAAGTGAAAATTAAATTGAAGCAACATTCAATTACTTAGTGGCTCTAGTGAGGCCTGGCCCGGTGCTCCAGCCAGGAAGTTTTGGTTGCAAATGCCTTCTGAAGGTGAGAGTGGATGAGCAACAGGTCATTGACACTGGGTGTGACTATTGCCGCATCAGAGAAGATGGCTCGGAACTCAGACTGGCTGACTAAAGTGCATGGGTTATCTATCACTCTCTCCACCATAACAAACAATGCTGTTTACAAAGTATGACTCTGTGTTCTAATTATAATGTTCTTTAAACTTCTCGGATGTTGATGCAGGGAGGAGCAAGGAATACCTGAATGGCATGGTCCATTTCTTCTTTTGGAGGTACAAAAACTCAGGGGGTACCAGGCAACAGGCTGCCTTGAGTGGCTGCGTTGAGACTGGAATCAGTTCCTTTGGGGAGGTGGACAAGATAGGGGTGAGGGGAGACACCCTAGTTTTTAAACCAGACAATTCAGTTTAGAGAAAGGTGCACCTTTTGTGGAAGCAGATAAAAGAAAGGACATGCATTGTCAGCTGGCTGCCTTAAATTAATAATGCAGACAGTCCGTCTTGGGTATCTAGTCTTCTGCGAGGGGGAGGGGCACCTGGTCCCAGGCTAATCCTGAAACACAAGCTCTTAGCTGGAGTTGTCTGGGCTCTCGTGGAGCTGGTTCTGCTGTCCAAGGCCTCTCTGGCTTCTGCCTGGCAGCCGGCCTGCAAGGGGGCAGAGAGCATTAACATTCCCTACCTCTAGACCACATCGGCCTGCGTCCATTACTTTGCCAAGCAGGGACACCTGGACAGGAGGCTCTGTTTTTCTTTCCATGGCCCCTGGCTTATAAAACAAAACCAGTAAAGAGCACGTGATCCTCGGAGTATTCTTCTGGTGCGCTTAATGGAGTTTTTTCTGAGCGTGCCAGGTACTGTGAGAGGACTGGGTTAAAGGAAAAAAAAAAAAAGACAGCCAGCATTTTTTAATCATCTTCTTTGTTTACAAGGCGGTGACGTTCAGTCTTGAATCAAAGGGAACAGTTTCCAGGTAGAAAAGTCTTGCTTCCCCCCCCCCCCCCCCGTTAGCTCCCAGCTACCAACACGCCTCTCCACTAAATTTTGTAAAATCAACTTACCTTGATTTAAGCAACAAAGGAAAGGACTTGGGGGGGGTGGGAAGGGTAGGAGAGGCGGGGAGGCTTTTAAAAGATTATCCTTTTGGAGTTTTGATAGATTAAGGGGGTGATCAAACTAGGCAGCGTCTTAATAATAGAGCCATGTGAATTTTGGCTGGGCTAATGGCAGCCCTTTTGTCAATTTCCTGTAACCTGCACTTGACAGGACTCAGGAAGCAGCGGGCCGGGCCATCTTTGATACCTAGAAGGGGCTTAATGAGATTTAAGGGTTCGGCACCATGACTGGAGTTTCCCACCGTAAGTGTAAGTTTCACAGAGTGCGTCTGCTCTCCTCAGCCCTTCACCCTTCCTGGCTGGCCCTGTTCATATATAGTTTTTTTTGTTTGTTTTCTTTGCAGGAGTAACACAGCTGAGAGCTGGGCATTTGAGTTTTTCAATTGAATTTTTTTTCCTTTTTTTTCATAAAAGGTATTTCGTTGTCATTTCATTCAGGAGTGTGTCTCTGAACTATTATCTAGTATGAAAACTAGTATGACGTGTATTTGCTATGGCAGTCAGTTGCAATTTTTAAGCACACTCATTAGATTAGTAAAGAATGTCTTCACTTCCCAGAGAGACAGGACTGAGCTGTTGGTTCTTGGGGGTGGGCAGAAGGGTGGTTGGTAAGGCCGTGTCAGGACATGTGAGCCCAGATGGGGCCCACACCACTCTGCTGGAATATCTGATCTGGAAATACTAAACAGGAAAGATTCTGCCTCAGGAGCAAGCTGTCAGAGGAACGGGCTGTGAGTCATGGTGAATCCGTGGGTACCTGTGTAGGGGGGTAAGGGTGGGGCCACCTAGGCGGAGAGTGCAGGCTATGGACAACCTTGCTTACCTTCTAGGACAGTGACCCTTCAGGGCATCTTGTGAGGAGAAAATGTTTTCTTTGGGGTTTATCCTGATGAAGCTACATGGGGACAGAACAGACCCCTGAGGGTGAGAGGCATCCTTACATTCCTACTCGGTGACTCTCGTCTGACTTTGCAGGTGTTTGGTCTCCTTATCCGGACACAGGAACTTCTGATGACCAAAGGCTGGAATTCTGCCTCCACCGCCGGCTGAACATCACCACTTCACTCCTTCCCTGGGAGACTGTAGACCAAGAACTTGCACGCTCTACTGGAACTCCTCGGTGATTACGACAGATGGACTCTTTGAGGCTGTACACTATGCCGGCCCACGCTGAGGAAACACTGCAACTGCTGGCTTTTCCCATGGCTCAATCAGCTGCACCTCAGTAGAAATGGACCCTGTACTTTGTGTGGCCATAGAATGAGACCCAAAAGTGCTTCCAACCTTCAAGTCCAACATAGGGCTGTTCAATGTCTTCCCTAGAATCAAATCCTGAGCTTCCAGGCTGGGAAGTCTACAAGTTGATATTCTGAGGGGCAAAGTTCCCAGAGATATTTAAAGCTGGTTTTCAAGATGTACAGTATCCATACTTTGTGCAGCCTTGCCTGTCAATGCACTTAAGACTCATTGAGAATAAGTGAGAAGCGGGGGTTCCTTGTCCAAGTCAAGCTCCTCGGCTTCACCTCATCTGCCTTCTACAGGCAGACTCTCCTCTCCCCTGCATCTCACACTCGGGATTTATAAGCACCAGATTCCCCTTTGCCATCTCTCTCTAGCATCCACTCACGTGTTCCTGTGGGTTTTCCTTCTCCGGTGCTTGGGGCATCACAGGGAGGAATCAAATGTAAACCGATCTCTTCCGCAGATAGGTTGAGAAATTTATGTGAGCCCTAAAAGCATGAGCTGTTAAAAAAATGTTCACAAATCCAGAAGTTGTCAAAGTGCTTACCTATGGCTCCGGACAACGGGAGGGATCAGGTCAGGAGGGGCCCCCAGGAGGAGTCTGTGGGTCAGGGGCTGCCAGTGTACCTGCTGTGAGGAAGACAGCAAGCTTGGGTGTCACACCAACTTTGGCCCAAAGGCTGGTGCCACTGCCAGTCATCTGTGTGGCTTTGAAAATACAAACCGTCTGGACCCTGCCGAATAGTGCCCTTCCTTGAGCAATGGAGACAGGAGAGGAGGAACTGGCTTTAGAGATTGCATCACTGCTTTGTGGACCATGGGCCACCCTGTATGAAGAACACTTTATATCTTAACTGGGATGTTACCAATACGCATGCCCAAAATGGAAACAAACGCTTCCTTGACCGCAGGCCAATGGGGAAGGAGAGGAACACCGGACGTTCCAGTGGCTCCACAGTGTTCCCTCGACCTTCGGTTTGGAGTTTGTTTTACTCAGGTATGTGCCTCAAACGTGAGTGTGTCCTGGGGGAGAACACTCACAACTCTGACAGCCATGGGACTTTGGGGTGTGGCGAGCTGGCCTTTCTGGGTTGAGACTGAAGAGTTTGTCGAAGGTCAATTCAGGTACAGCCTGAAGAGTTAACACTGTCATCATCAACACGAGGCAGAGCCACAGATCTCGATTTTAGTAACATACCCCCTGCATGCTGTCTCAGTATTAAACAATCCTCGGTTACTACTAGAACCGAAGAGAAAATCTGGAATTTCCAGAAGCGCAGACGTTCACTGACAATGTAGGGTAGAGGCTACTGGTTTAAGTCAAAGCATAAAGGATGTCCGTTCTCAAGGCAGACGTTTCTAGTGGCAGTCCTTAAGCCTGCCCAGAGGTGACTGGCACTGTTTTAGCTCCCCCTCTTGGAAACCTTAAACCACACCTGATTAAGGACTGCATCAAGCCACAGCTGCTGACTCCCGGCCTCTGGGAGTTCCTCCTTAGGTTGAAAGTGTCTATGATTTCTGATTGATAAATGTAGGAAATGTTTTGTATGTGCTCATAGGAAACGCTAGTCTAAAAGTTGTACGGACCTGTGTGTAGGCAGTTCGTACATGTGCAAAAGCTCTCCAAACTGAAGATTGAGTGAACACTGCAAAGCCCCTGGAATATTTAGTGTTCCTCCCCTTCCCCACTGGCCTCCTGTCAGGGAGGAGCTTATTTCCATTTTACGCATGTGTACGGCAGTCTGTATGTAAGTAGCCCATATCTGAGAGGCAACCGAGCGCTTCTTAAGAACCCGGTGTGTCAAATGAGGTGCTACAGCTTGGCCTGGCTGGACCTGCATGCGTGGCTGCTGCAAACTCTTCCTTTGGCTCTTTCTCTAGCTCACATCCTGCTTCCCTGCCTCTCCATCCAGCTTAGGCTGTGCAGACAAGGACCTTCAAGTTCACAGCGAGTCGTGTCTTGGAAGGCACTTGGCAAGGAGAGCAGCAACTCAGGACCTCCCCAAGTCAGCACCTGGGCCCCGGGTCCACCTAGGCATGGACCAGGGCAAGGAGGGCACTTTTACATGTCACGAATAAACTGATAATTTTGTGAACTAGAAACCAAGGCTTTTCTGTCCCCTTACAGTCTCTGCCTTGTATTGTTGCCTGCTACACTTAACATTTCCAAAGGGGCTTTGCTCTCCCTACCCCACATCAGTTACATAAAGACCCTTTTCTTTCCCTAAATAGAGATGGTGTTTTGTTTATATGGTTACCACTATTTTATTTTATTTTATTTTTTTTTTTTTTTATTTTTTTTTTTTTTTTGGTTTTTCGAGACAGGGTTTCTCCGTGGCTTTGGAGCCTGTCCTGGAACTAGCTCTTGTAGACCAGGCTGGTCTCGAACTCACAGAGATCCGCCTGCCTCTGCCTCCCGAGTGCTGGGATTAAAGGCGTGCGCCACCATCGCCCGGCTACTATTTTATTTTTTAATGACTCAGGAGAAAATGTAGTGAACCCTCTAAAAGCTGACCAACTCCGTAGGACTGTGATCTACAGTTACGATCTCGTGTTCTAGACCTGGGACAGAGTTTCAGATGAGAACTAAAGCACTGTCCTAACCCTGGGGTGTGGGTTCCCATTCTGGGACCATCTTGCCTTCACTCTTTTCAATGGACAAGCCAGGCTTCATTTGTGTTCTAAATCAAGAAGATTTGAAAGCTCTGTCTCCTTCCTTTCTGACCTGGACTGAGGAGATGGTACCTGCAGTCGGTGCTTCTGGGAAAGGAGACAGCTTCATAAAGTCCCAAGCACTGGAAGTGTCTAATGGCCCCTGCCTTGCATCTTTAATGATAGCACTTCCCACCATGAATGCTGTAATCACAGGCTCTCTTTGGAGCCAAAGTGACGTGCAGTTCCAGGGCCATTCATTAATGACCCGGCAAATCAATTGCAGGTTTTTGTCAAAACCAGCCCTGTCCTGTAAGGCCCTCTGCATGGGCCATGGGCTCTGGTCTCTCTCCCCGAGGCCATGTAAAGGCCTCCTTAGCAAATGCCAGGTTCAAGTGTCCACAGTGTCTCATGCGAAGTCTGTCCGTCTGTCTGCTGCCTCTTCTAATGGCCGCTCTCGTTTGATACAGTGTCGGGTTCCTCGCAACAATGGGCCGCTTTTGAAGTTTAGTAAGGGAAGGGTGGAAAAACAGAGGGTCAGCCCTGGGGCAGGGACTGGAGCCATCCTATCCTGGGAATGTGCTCAGAAGGTATCTTGGCCTAAAAATATTCTGTTCGTTCAGCTTTCAGAGTCTGGAGTAGGGTTTGGGTTAAGCATTGCCCCTAGGAAGGAGTGGGGTGGGGAATGGGGGTGGGGTGGGGGTAAAAGGGAGAGCAGGCTTCTGGGAAAAGCAAATCCTTACTAGATGCAGAACCTAGTTCCTTCTATTGTAAGCACATGCCTGTGTTAAATTGCTTTCTTCACCCTGGCTGGGGAGTTGGAAAAGTGGGCGTCTCTGGGTGTCAGCTGGAGAGACTACAGGTCTCTTGCCTCCAGGACAGGGGACAGGGAAGGTGGTGTGCCACCTTCTAGGGCAGGCTGGAGCCTGCTTTGGGGAGCATAGACAAAGGGGACAAGGTGCTCAGGAGGATGGAGGAGGTGGTAAAATCAGGCCCACAGTGTTCAGAGTTCACTTTGCCACCTGTTGTTGTTGCTTTTTTACTCTGGGGGGGCGGGGCTTCCTCCAGCTCCCAAAAAGACACATGGAGGCTTATTATTACTCACAAATGCCCAGCCTTAGCTTGCCTTTTTTCTTGCCAGATTTTTTTTTTAACTTAAATTATCCCATCTATCTTTTGCCTCTGGGCTTTTCCTTTTTCTTCTGTATAACTTACCTTCACTTACTCCTTGTGTGGCTGTGCAGCTGGCCCCTTCTTTTCCTGCTCCTTCTTGTTCTTTCTTGCTTCCCCATTCCTCTTGTTCGCCTTCTATTTATTCTCTCAGCCTGCCAGCCCTGCCTGTCCCTCCTCCTGCCTAGCTATTGGTCATTCAGCTCTTTATCAGACCAATCAGGTGTTTTGGACAGGCAAAGCAACACAGCTTCACAGAGTTAAACAAATGCAACAGAAAAGAATGCAACACATTCTTTGCATCATTAAACAAATGTCCCACAGCGTAAAGAAAGGTAGCACATCTTAAAATAATATTCTACAGTAACCACGGGAAGTGAATGGGTGGCACGGTGGGTTCTAGGCTTCCTTTAGGAGAGTTTTTGAGTTTCTGTGTGAAATACCTGACGTTCCCTCAACACGCCAATTACTGTTCTTAGCACATCATTAAGCATAATATAAATAACATACTACTAATTTTTGTTTATCATGTTCCTCTCACTGGAATGGTAGTCTCTTAGAAAGAGCGTGTTTTGCTCATTGGTACAGTTAGGTGCCCATAGACGTGCTAAACATAGTCCGTGTTCAATAAATATTTACTGGGTAATTAGCATGTTTATTCTTTTCCTTCATGTATGACCAGGCACTCTGTCAGTGCCGACATACTACTAGTTTTGGTCCTAGAAAATTTCAGACTTTTCTGTTTGGAACTATTCTTCCCCCCTCCACCCCCCTCTCTCTCTAGGGCACCCTCAGAATTTGGAACATTGCAAGTCACTGATTTCCACTGCTTTCCTGAAGTGAGAGGTGGTAAACAGGGTTAAGGCTCTTTCTCCGCACCTAGCCAACGGCCGTTTATTGCAAAGGGCAAGGTCTAGGATCGAAAGTAAACAAACAGCTCCGAGTTTAAAATAGACCATTGAGCAGCTTGCAAAATGGGCCCCTTGTTTTTAGAAGTACAGTGGACGCTCTCGAGAAATAATAAGAAATAATACGTCTGGAAGTGGATAAGAATCTCTGGCTTCCTGGCTGCACTCGTCCCTTCGAACTTATTTGTGTTTGGCACGCCTGCGGCAGAGCCAACTGCCAGCTGCGGCCAGCGTCCATGGGCAGCAGAAAGTAGGGTTGGGCTGCTGAGGGGAGACGGACATTGCTTTGAAAAATCCGCACCATGCTTGTGCTAATTTCTGAGACACAGCTGCCCTTCGCTGAGGGCACCTGTGTTTGTCTCAAGCTGAGCACGAGATGCAGACGCTGACAAAGGCTCCGCTGCACGCGTGACCTAGGGAGACATCATAAACACACCCATGCCTAAGACTTCTCATCTGCACAGTCTTAATATCTACCATCTAGGGTGGCTGCCGGGCTCAGCACGTGCCTGGCATCTGGTGACAAAAACACAGGCCTGCTTCTGCAACTTGTAAAAGGGTCAGGATTTTGCTGGCAATTGGAAGAAATAAGCATAGTTTTTCCTTTTTTTTTTTTGTGGTCTGAATTACTGTTATTCTTAGAAAGTAAACACATACCCAGAAACAAAGTCAATATATTCTCATTTTATTGAGAAAAATAGAATAATAATTTATTATCTCTATTATAGCAGTTGACAAAACTAGGAAACAAATTTCCACTTCTCTCCCTAAGTTTTCCCTGTGGCTCTATACCATTCTAGAAGACCCCATACTTCTGAAGTTTCATGTCTGTCTGTCTGTCTGTCTACCATCTTCCTGGCAAACAGGTATTTAGAGACACATTATTGTGGATGTTTCTTTGGTAATATTTTTGAACGAGATGATATTCCTGTGTGGACTTTGGGTTCAAGAGGCATTCTCCATCGTGTGTGGGGTCCATCTAGACAGCCAAAGTCCTTCACAGAACTAAGCAATCATTCTGGAAGAACCAAATACTTAGTAGAGCTGGCTAGCTTTACGTTATCTTGACACAAGCTGGAATCATCAGAGAGGAGGGATGAGAAAATGCCCCAGTAAGATCAGGCTGCAGCCAACCCTGAAGGGCATCTTCTTAATTAGTGATGGATGGGAGAGGGCCCAGCCCATGGTGGGAGGGCCCAGTCCATGGTGGGAGGGCCCAGTCTATGGTGGGAGGGCCCAGTTCATGGTGGGAGGGTCCAGCCCATGGTGGGAGGGTCCAGCCCATGGTGGGAGGGTCCAGCCCATGGTGGGAGGGCCCAGTCCATGGTGGGAGGGTCCAGCCCATGGTGGGAGGGTCCAGCCCATGGTGGGAGGGCCCAGCCCATGGTGGGTGCTGTTATCTCTAGTCTGGTGGTCCCGAGGTCTATAAAAAAGCCATGAGGAGTAAGCCAGCAAGTGGCACTCCTCCATGGCCTCTGTGTCAGCTACTGCCTCCAGGTTCTTGTCCTGTGTTTAAGTTCCTGTCCTGACCTGACTCCAGTGATGTGGAAGAATAGGCCAAATAAACCTGCTCCTCCCCAGTTTGCTTTTGGTCATGGTGTTATCAGTATGACACTAGTCCAGGCAGCAGACTCTGGAACCTTAGTGTAATTCAGAGGCAGGGGTGATGAGAGTTACAAAAAAAAAACAACCAAAAAACAACAACAACAAACAACAACAACAACCCCCTCCCCCAAAAAAAGATTGATCCTGTATATATATGCTGATACTGGCATTGTATTTTCTGTATATCTGTAGACCTCCAGTTTCTACTTCACTCAAAAATGAAAGATATTATGTTCTAGCTTAGATTTCAAGTATTACTTTTTATTTTTTTCAGCTATGCACAAACATTATTTATTTATTAAAGATTTCTGCCTCCTCCCCGCCACCGCCTCCCATTTCCCTCCCCTTCCCCCAATCAAGTCTCCCTTCCTCGTCAGCCCGAAGAGCAATCAGGGTTCCCTGCCCTGTGGGAAGTCCAAGGACCACCCACCTCCATCCAGTTCTAGTAAGGTGAGCATCCAAACTGCCTAGGCTCCCACAAAGCCAGTACGTGCAGTAGGATCAAAAACCCCATTGCCACTTTTTAAATGTGAAAGTATTCAAAGCGGGACACAAGCTTTGCATTTACTAGATTTACTCTATCTTTCCATAACTCTCTCATGCTTCCAAACATCCAGTGTTACTGCTCTGCGTGATTCGTGTAAAACCTTTCCTGCTGATTTTTAGTTTGTTTTCATTTTTCTGGCATAAACCACACTCTAGTCAACACCCTTGAAGACTGGGTAATTAGTCTCCAATGTCTGAAAGGCGGAATGTCCTCTTCCAGGATCCTGCTCACTTCTGTGCCCCCAGGAGCCAGCTCTGTGATAGGCTCAGTGGGGAACCCAGAGAAGACACAGGACACCCTCTCCCTGCTGGAGGCTGTGATCTTGGGAAGAAAGTCAGCCCCAAGAACAAGGGGCTTCTGTCTGTGTCACAGGGCGTCATGGGGTGAGAGATAGGCCTGACAAGTAATTTGGGGAGTCACCGTGGCTTAAGGGTGTGTGGATGAGAAGAGAATGTTCCCTGATGGGTCCCATTTCTCCGCTGAGGATTCCTTGGGCTCCTGGAATGTGTAGCAGAGGTAACTGCCATGATTATTCTCAAGCCCTTTGTTTCCGTGTTTCCTTTTGGTATTTTTGTTATTATTATTTTATTATTATTACTACTGCTACTACTAAAGAAAAAGTCCTGGTGGCAGTGCCGGAGCCAACCTCTGAGAAGTCTTAGTGCCCCCTTCCCATCCCTGCGATGCGTTCTCACTATGCACGCCTGCTTTCACAAATAATGTAAACTCTTGGTTCACGTGTTTAAAAACTTGCAGACCCTTTCAGCAAGATGTAAACAGGCAGGGCCTGAGGTTTGGTTCCTCTGTAAACCTGTCAGCTTTATGGAGCAGTTAGAGCGGTATGTGCCCTTGACCAGGCTCAGCCTTCCTTCCCTCATGCAGCTCTCTCTTGTCTATTGGTGACCTTCCTCCTTTGATACTCCAGCCAAGGGCCTGGCACTAATTTCGGAAGGCTTCTGGAATGCACTCGACCAAGACCTGAGCTCGTAAAAACCGGAGCTCTAGTCTCCAAGGAGCCTTTGCCTTGTGGAGAAATACCTAGGCCGAGAGGTGAGCACTGAAGGCCGGTGTGAGCATGGTGGCATTGGCCTGTCACCCCAGCCCGTGGAGGAGAGAAAGAAACCCTGCAATCCTCCTGAGACTCTCCAGAAACGAGGCCCCAGAAGGGCTGCCTTGCTGTTGAGCTCGCTGGCTAAGGTAGGAAAGCTGATGCGCTGGGAGATGTTGTTGGGTTTGGACATGCATTCTAGACTAAGAATGAGATTCCCTGATGGAATGATTTAGACCATCCCGTCTCAGGACCATCCAGACCTCTCAGGACCAATGAGTGACATGCGCAGTTCAGCTGGGTGGAGAGCGCTTGCATAGATGCCCGAAGTGCAACCTTTTCATTCCCAGCCACATTTAAAACAGGTGTGGTGGCTTATGCTCCTACCACCTGCACTTTAGAGGTAGAGGGCCAAAAACTCAGTATCATCCTCAGCTACATATTGACTGTGAGGTCAGACTGGGCTATCCTCAGCTACATATTGACTGTGAGGCCAGACTGGGCTATCCTCAGCTACATATTGACACTGAGGTCAAACTGGGCTATCCTCAGCTACATATTGACTCTGAGGTCAGACTGGGCTATCCTCAGCCACATATTGACTCTGAGGCCAGACTGGGCTATCCTCAGCCACATATGGACTCTGAGGTCAGACTGGGCTATCCTCAGCCACATATGGACTCTGAGGCCAGACTAGGCTATCCTCAGCCACATATTGACTGTGAGGCCAGACTGGGCTATCCTCAGCTACATATTGACACTGAGGTCAGACTGGGCTATCCTCAGCTACATATTGACTCTGAGGTCAGACTGGGCTATCCTCAGCCACATATTGACTCTGAGGCCAGACAGGACTACATGAGACTCAGTTTTGAAAAGGCCAGACAAAAACAAAATTAAAACAAATGAAGTAAAAATTTCCCATCTTACCTAGGAAAAAATTGCCTTCAGTAGTGAAGAAGAGCATGAAATTCTCCAACCCATGATGCTAAAAGATAACAGGACCAGAGATATTTGCTCCTAAGAAGGTGTTGATGTCCTGGAGGATGAGGATATCCCATCGCCTGGCTGATGGAGCTGACCTGGATCTCCATCCCTCTTTTCTCCCCTCGAGTGTGAAACTTTGTGCTCCACATACCTGTGCTTCAGGGTTTTATTGTATTTTGGTTTGTCAGCCAAAGAAAGCTTGGTGGCCCCTTTGTGCTGGCAAGAGGAAACACTCAGAAAAGACTTTCTAAAAGTTCCTTTTGGACTAAGAACAAGTCACGGTAAAATACCACATGCCCAGTGTTTTCTCTGCTTTCAGGCCTTTCTTCTTCAGACACCTTTGCATGATAATCTTACAGCAATAAAGTCACATTCATTCAGTGCGCTTTCCTAATTATTCAACAACTTTCAAGTGAAGAAAAATGTGAGCCGTTTAATTTTATTTATTTTTTTGGCTTTAAAAAATGTTATGTCTCCTTTCTGTTTGCTAAACAGTAATTGCAGATCTTCCTGGCCACCTTTAATACACGCAGCTAATTATCCTGAAAGAAATCTCTTTCAAGCCTGCATGCCAGCAGTTCTGGGATCCGGGCGGCTCTTTCAGCTCCTGGCTGCCTGTCACTCAAATGGGCCTCAGCTGCAGCTCCGAATGATGAGTATTAATCTCCCGCTGGGAAGATTCGCCCAATCTCCCACTTCCAACCGCAGCTCCCAGGACCTACCTGTTAGTCTAAGCCGGGATTTTCTGTCGCGGATGCTGTGATTCTGCGGAGTGGAAGAGGATTCCTGGGCGAAAGGCACGCTGTTAACCTTCTCCTAATTGCCATTCAAGATGGAAAAGGGAGAGGACGAGGATGACAGCCCTGGGAGGGGGCAGAGCTGAAGAGTGGTCTGCAGTCTAGACAGGAAGTGCTGGAGAGCCCCCGAGAGCGACTTCCGGGGCACACACTTCTGCTCAGGGGCTGTGGACAGTGGACAGGCCTTTATTCCCACCAGTGGTTTTCTCTTCTCTCTGGGCCTTTGTGTCCCTCCAGGTGTCCTTTCCACGATACCCTGGCTTCGCCTTCCTCTCCCAAGCACTGGTCTTCTCTGGGTTTTCCGCTAGCTCGGGAAAGCTCATGGTTTCTTACTCATACTCAGCCTAGATTATTTCCCTAGGATTTTGTGTCCGGTCCCATCTGCCTCCGCCACCTGAAGTGGGATCTCCACCCCACCCCAGACCCCCTCATCTGTTTCCTCTCCGCTTCCAAGCCCGTTCCTTCCCGTGAGCTGCAACCCTAACCCTAACCCTAAATATAATAATAACCCTAAGAGTAACCCTAACACTAAACCCTAACTCTCACCATAACCCTAACAATAAACCAAACCCTACACCCTAACCCTAGCACTAATCCTAACACTAAAATATACCTAATAATAAACCTAACCCTAACCCTAACCATAACCATAACCTTAGCAATAACTCTAACCTTAGATCTAGCCCTAACCATAAGCCTAGCCCTAACCCTAACCCTAGCACTAGGTCTAAGCCTAACCCTAGCCATTAAACTAATCCAAGCCCTAGTCCTAACCCTAACCCTATCCCTAACCGTAATCTTAACCCTAACGCTAACCCTAACCCTACACTTACCCTAACCCTAATGCTCACACTAGGCCTAGCTCTAACCCTAACCCTAGGTGTAACAGTAACCCTAACCCTAACCCTAACCCTAACCTTAGCAATAACTCTAACCTTAGATCTAGCCCTAACCATAAGCCTAGCCCTAACCCTAACCCTAACCCTAGCCATTACACTAATCCAAGCCCTAGTCCAAACCCCTAACCCTCACCATAACCCTAACAATAAACCAAACCCTACACCCTAACCCTAGCCCTAATCCTAACAGCGTCCTGGCTCCATAGTGATGCTGCCTAAGACACCACAGTCACCATCTAGTTAGGTGAGAGGATGGAGGTCAACAGTGGATGTTGTCGCCAGACTTTATGCTACGTTCCGAGATTGATGTCTCTGAAGCCGACTCTTGCTGTTCTGGGTAGACTGAGTCTCTCTCTTTGTTTACCCTGTGAGTGCCCCTCCTTGTAGGAGAATTGCGCTCTTAGCCACTGGCGGCTGGAGCTATCTAACTTGTTGAGGTCAGCGAGGGAATGTTGGTTGACTTTGACCAATGAATGCCAAGAACCTCTTTGCTTGCTGCTGTCTGCTGGCAAAGTTCCAGAGGGTGGCTGCCACTTCTGCTTGGTCCACGGAGTGAGAAGCTGGCCTGGATCTGTCATGGACATATGGTGTGAGCAAGAACTAAACCTTTGTTTATTTTGGAGCACTGAGGTTTAGGTAAAGGCACTGGAGTGCAACCTAACCTCTCCTGACAGATACACACATGTATTTCTCTATGTCCATGTGAGGCTTCATTGCCCCGGTCTTTAAATGCATGTTTCTCTCCGCTTCACGGCGTATCCCTCAGATGTATATGTAGGAGCACAGATATGTGTAATCTATTTCTTTTCTTTGTTTTCCTCTTTTAACGTAGGGCTTTTTCAAAAAAAAAAAACAACTAAATCTTTGCTAAAGAGAAAAAGCAATGTCCTTGCTTAGCTGCTTCTGCTAGAGAGATGAATCTTAGGAACATCAACTACTTCCTATGTGTGTTGCCTTGATACCTCTGAGCAGGGCTGCTGCATCCGCTTAGGAGGGCGTGCACTTAACAACCGAGGGAGGGGCGTTTCCTAGGACTTTGTAACATGCTCCTTGTGTATGTGGAGACCGCTTTTGGAAGAGCCCACTTTCAGGGCCGGAGAGTCTGCTTCGTGATTAAGAGTATACTGCTCTTACATAGGACCCAAGTTCAGTTCCCAACTCCACGCCGCCTGGGCAACTAGCTCCCAGGGTCTCCCATGCCCCTGTTCTCCATGGGCACCTGCGCACACATGCAAGTACCCAGTCATATCCACACACTTAAAAACAATAAGAATAAATGTAATTTTTAAAAAAAGAATGCTTAGGAAAATTGGAGTGTTAACGAGTGGTGTGTTCCACCATTTACACAAAGCCACCAGTTCATTCTAAAGGGTGTTTGAACCCCACTGAACCCCTGGAGGAGATTACTAGAAGCCTTAACTGTAAGTGTGGCTTTGAAGCGACGTAGACAAGACGTGAGCACCACGCTTCCACCAGTCCATCTTCCCACGGACCTCAGCTCAAGGGAAACCTTTTGGACTTGGACCACGTTTCGTTTCGAGAACTGTGTTTTCCAGTGTCCCCTTCCTGTAGTCGGTGCCTGATGGGCCTGTCCAGTATAGAAGAACTGTAGGTTTTGCCTAGCATACAAGTTCTTCGGACATTTTCCTCCCAGATGTTGCCCCAGATTATTTTCATCTGTCAAGCCCTTGGTCTTGACTGGTCAGGGGTTTGCCCTAAGACATAGTGTTGTTTGTTTTAATTCCAATGATTATTTGTTATGCAGTGAAATATGAAATCACATGTCGGTCTTGGGTTTCCTCTGCCTAGGAGCGTTCCGGTCTCAAACTGCAGCACGTGGCACTGGCAATGACAGAGGAATCTTGGGTGGGACGCTGCCCGAGTCTGTAAATCATCTAGCTGCCTGCCCTGCTGGTTATGCAAGTGACCTTTGGGTTTCTCAATTTTTGAAAAAAAATGGAAAAAAGTATGACAACTGACTTTGCCCATGGAAGCGTCCCACAGTGAGATTGTGAAATTGCCAGTGAAGACAGAGGCGTGGAAGCTCAGCACTATGCTGGGAAGCACCCAGCCCACGCTCTGCCACGCCTGCCTGTGTGGCCTCGCAGGGCTCCCTCAACCTCTCTGGGTCTCACTTTCCCTTTCTAGGAAATGTGACTGAGTATGTCTCTGTTTTAGCATTTTACACATTGAGGTATCATGTGGCTTGATAGGAAATCATATTCTTTAAAAAGATGTTTCAAGATATGACAAAAAAATTTGGGGGATTATTTTTTGTATGTCTTTATTGAAAACATTCAAGCAATGTATTTTGGTATTTTGATCAAGCTTTTCATCCTTCCCTTATTCCTTCCAGGTACTCTGTTCTTTTTCTTTCTTTAAAAAAAAATAGAAGCAAATAAATAAATAAATAAACAACAGCAAATCAATAAACACCCCTCCAAATAAACCCCCAAATCAAACCAATCAAACAATAAAACAAAAGTGATAAAACAAAGCAAAATAAAACCAAAGCCCACAAAAGCATCATTGAATTCCCACTCCTGGGCTTGGCTCCTGTCCTGAAATGTGGTTCATATACCCAGTGAGACTCTACTTAAGAAAACCAATTTTTTTCTTTTGCTAATGGTCATCAATTGCAGATAGTGTCTTGATTAGGGGTGGGGGCCTGTGTTCACTTCTCTTAATGCTAGGACCCTGTCTGGCTTGGAGCTGTGCAGGTCTTGTGTGTCTTGTGTCTGGAAGATGCTTTTCTTGGAGCCTCCATCAGCTCTGGCTCTTACGGTCTTTCTGTCTCCTCTTCCACATGAAAATCCCTGAGCTTTGAGGGGTGGGCTTTGGGGCTGAGTGCTCCTAAGTTCCTCACTCTAGACACTGTCGAATTGTGGGTTTTTCTTTGTTAGTTCCTATCTACTGCAAGAGGAAGTTTCTCTGATATGGGCTGAACGAAGCATGATTCTATGAATATAGCAATACGTCATTGGGAGACATTTTATTGCTATGCTTCTTTAGCAGAATAATTATAGTAGGCTTTCCCCTAGGTCTGAGACTCAGCTAGTCTCAGGTTCTTGGCTACTTTATCAGTGTCTGGTTTGAGTTCAAGTCTGTTTCAACTATTTTGTTAAACAAGTGTAGTCATCTGCATTTTATAATACAGCTATGTTGAGGTCTTATAATTTATCTAAAATTGTAATTTGATTAGTGGAGGGAGGGAGTTGAGAACCCAGAAATCAAGCCTCTATTCCTCATGTTAGATGGGAAAAGGCTGTCCCTCCTGCAGTATTGGTGGGGGATTGTTGAGGTACATTCAGCTACAACAATTCAGCTTGACCAATACTAGTTGAGTGCCTTTTATATGTTTAATGGTAAACGATGCTGTCTAGTTTCTAAGAAGGTGTGATCTTGTGAGAGTCCGGTGCAAGCAGTTGCAGGAAAGATGGTTTTAAGGGTATTTTTAGGACTTTCTCTTCTAACTGGGATGGAGTAACAGGCACTAGGCTTACGTTCCCACTTCTAGACAACTGTAAAACCAGACAAAACACGTAAAATAATGCCTTTATGTCATTAGGCAGAAAGGAAACAAAGGAAAAAACAGGAGCTCATGCTGAGTTCTATGCTCACCCCATCTTATTTCTTAGCGTTTCCAATAGAGGGAAAGAAGACTGGGCATCTTACCAGTTCTCTATGTGTCCAGGGTGGGGAAGCAAGGTGACCAGAGTTCCCTGGTGGGAAAATTCAATGGACAGACCCTACAGAGAAAGCTCTTTGGAGATCACTGCTGCTCCCACTCAAAGCCTTAGTAGACTGAACCAATCAATCAGCATTGGCTGTGAGCAAGCCACTCCAGCCTAGAGATTAGAGGCAAGTACCTCTGAAGACCAGGAATGGATACAGGGTCCTTCATGCAGAACGGGAAATCTCATAATTTAAAAGACCACATGAGAAACATTTTACTTGGGTACTGGAGAAAACTAGCCTAGGCTTAGATGTTAAGAACATCTCACAAAACCCAAGGAAAATCAGGAAAGATGAAGCTATTTCCAAGCAACTTAACTGTAACACAGAAGGGAGCTCAAAATATTTATAGGACGCTACAAATATTCACCAGAGTCAAATCCACAATGTCTAGAAATCTAAGAAAAATCATAAAACATGCAAAGAAATGGGGAGATTTGCCTCAGAAAGAGCAAACCCTAGCCGGGCGGTGGTGACACAGGCTTTTAATGCTAGGAGGCAGAGGCAGGCAGATCTCTGTGAGTTCAAGGCCAGCCTGGTCTACAGAGTGAGTTCCAGGACAGCCACGGCTGTTACACAGAGAAAAAACTGTCTCAAAAACCTAAAACCAAGTGTGTGTGTGTGTGTGTGGGGGAATCTAGCAATAGAAATCAACTTAGAATAGTCACAAATATGGGATTTATAGACAAAGGCACTAAAATGGTGTAACTGACTTAAATTCAAGAAGATAGTAGGAAGAAGGGGTATGTCAAGCAGAGACGGGAAGACACAAAAACTACAAGTCTGCACAGAAATCTTGACTCTTAGCAGCAGATTAGACACCAATATCCGGAATGTAAGGAGAGACTAACTATCAAAATTTGCTCGCACAATTATGGAGGCCAAGAAGTTCCATGCTATTTTGTCCAGAGGAAGGTTCATGGTGTGACCGAACCTGAGTCCACAGGCCTAAGAAGCAGGTGAGCCACGGCATGCAGGTAAGGAAAGGTGTGATGCCTCTGATAGCTGAAGGCAGAGCACAGATGTTTCATCTCAAGAAAAGAGGAAGAATTTGCCATTCTACCTCCCATCACCCTCTGCTACTTAGATTCTCAGTGGTCTAGGAAGTACCTGGTCATATTAGTGAGGAAGGGTTGATCTTTATCCCTTGGCCTACTACTCAAATGATAACTTTTCCCTCATAGACACACTGGAAATGAAGTTATTAGTTTTGTGCATATCTCATAGGCTGGTCAAACTGGCATATAAAAATTAAGCATTGCATTCTATATATGAAATGGTATATCATTTAAAGGTAGACTCTGAGAAGTTAAAGATGAATAAGATAAACCTTAAAGATACTACTCAAATTAAACAAAGCAATAGTTACATAAAAATTAAAACAACAGTTATATATTGTATTAGTTGCTTTTCTATTGATTTGATAAAATGCCATGACCAAGGCAACTTATAAAAGGTAGGGTTGATTTGGGCTTTCTGTTCCAGATAGGTAAGTGTCCATCAGCATTGTGGCAGGGAGATGTGGCTGTAAGGGAGGCTTGGCAGCAAGGATCAGGCATGATATTGGGAACAGTTGAGAACCCACCTCTCTGAACACAATCAGAAAGAGAAGTGAACTGGGGATGGTGTGAGGCTTTTAAACTTCAAAGCCAGCCCCAGTGATGCACTTTCTCCATCAAGCCATATCCCCTAAGCCTCCCCAAACAGTGTTACCAACTGGGGTTCAAGTATTCAAATGCTGGAGAATATGTGTGTTATCTCATGCAAACCACCATATGTTTAATCAGCCAACAGAACAAAATGGAATTAAAATTAAAAGATAATTCAAATAATCCAGAAGAGTATGGGAGAGATCTAAAAGGAAACCAGTATAGACAGGAAATTAGGAGACCAGTGACAGTATGGTCAATTAAAATCCAAACATTTAATTAAACACAGTGACTGTTAATGCATACAGATCTAGAAATTGTCAGAGTATCTGTTATCTATCTATCTATCTATCTATCTATCTATCTATCTATCTATCTATCTATCTATCTATCTATCTATCTATCTATCATCTATCTATCTTCTATCTATCTATCTATCTATCATCTATCTATCTATCTATCTATCATCTATCTATCTATTATCTATCTATCATCTATCTATTATCTATCTATCTATCATCTATCTATTATCTATCTATCTATCTATCTATCTATCTATCTATCTATCTATCATCTATCTATTTACCTATCTACATATCTACCTGGAACAGAAAATCCACTTGGAATGAAAGATAGCAAAAAAATAAAAGGCTGGGAGAGGCTTAGCATGCTATCCTTAACAACCTTATCCTTAGCAACCATGTATATTTTAAAAGTAAAGTAAATTTCTGAACAATGAATGTCAACAAAAATAAAGAATATTATCTAATGGTGGTGAAAGTGCTAAGTCTTCATTTGAAACACAGGAAAGCAAAGTCCGGGGGAGCTACAAAGAGACAAATCCACAATAGTAGTCGGAAATGTCAATACCTCTCCTTTGGTCCTGGATGTAACACGTGGACAGCAAACCAGTAGGAGTCCAGGTGACGTGGACGACCCTGTAAACCAGCCTACACTAACCGACATTTATGAATTGCATCGTTCAATGGCAGCAGAACAGATACTGTTTTCAAGTTTCCAATGTATTCACCTTTTTACTAAGATGAATATATCAGGATCGGAACTTGAACCTCAATAAATGTAATAGGCTTCATATTAGAGTCTGTTCTTTTCCCGTGGAGCAACCCTATTACAACGCAATAACAGAAAGACCTTTAAAAGGCCCCAAATATATGGAGATTAAATAGCACACTTAAAATACCCAGGAACCAAAGAGATAATGAAAGGAAATTTTAAGAAAATATTTAGTATTGAGAAAAAAATGAGAATGTAATCAAATAAGACCTGTTGGGAGCAGCTAAGAGAGAATTTCAAGGGAGTTTTATACTAGTAACTGCATAGACCTGACGGCTGCAACAAGGAAGAGCAGCAACCTCAGTTCCTTCCTTGAAAAATTAAAAGGACAAAGGAAGTTCAAAGTCCCCACAGGAAGAATTCTAAATCTTACAATGAAATTCGCTTTAGAAAATAAGACAAATATTAAAGGAAGACTAATGAAAGCAAAAGCCAGTAATCAGAGATCAATAAAACTGAAAGAACTCTAGCTGATTGATCAGAAGAAGAAAAGGCAGAAGTTCCAATATCAAGAATAAGTAGTTTTCAGAGCGCCTAGGAAATCCTTCTGTAGCCCAGACGGACTTGAGCTCAGGATTCTCTTGCCTCTGCCTCTAGACTGCTGGGGTTACAGGACTGGATGCCTGGTTCTTGCGGACATTCTCAAAAGACATTTGGCTGCGCATAAAATTTTTAGTGTGCCAGTGATCTTAACTGTTAAAGGGTTGGATGTGAGTTCTGTCATTTTCGTGATTTAGTGGAGAGAAGTTCACCTGCCCCGCACTGCCTAACCAGTGATCAGCCTTTTCTGATTCACGGACTAATATTTGTGTTGCCTTAACTGAATGCTGCTTGAATGGCTTCTTCTTCCTCTTCTTCTTGTGTGCATGTGTGTATGTGTGTGTGTGTATGTGCATATGTGTGCATGCATGTGTGCACACTCGTGTGTGTGTCTTTCACCAATTTGGGAAATACTCTTAGACACTCATAGATTGGTTCCCCCCTTCCCCCTTCCCTCCTCTGACATCAGCCACTTTGAACCTTTTTTTCCTGTTTAATAAGTCTTGATTTACCTGTGTGTTCCTCTTCCTCAGTTTTATCCTTTATTGCTTTATTTTCCTTCTGAGTGATTTTCTGAGCCATAAACCAACATTTTGATTGTGTTGAACCTGCTCTCAAAATCAGCCACGGACTTTTTTTTTTCATTTTAGAGTTTATTTCCTTCTCTTAATCTTGATCGACTTGTGTTTCTTGTGATTTTTCATTGGTTATTTTTTTCTGTTTGTTTTATTGTATCTTATTATATTATTATTATTAACTTTTTTAGATGACTGTTTTATAATGGGAAGGGACGAAAAAGAGTACATATTAAAGTGTGTAGGGGGGATCTGGGAAGAGTTAGGGGAGGGGAGACAATAATAAGAATATAATATATAAAAATCTATTTTCAATTATTTTATTGAAATAAATAAATAACTGAAAAAAGTAAATTAAATCCAACTCTCAAAAATTCAAATTAATTGTTAGAAGTTCCCATTATGGTTTTAAATTCCTTAAAAGAATTATAAACATCTTTTTTCAAGTCTTCTACTGGCTCTATTCTCTCTGTCCTCTATACAGAGGTATTTTTTGATTGAGAAGCAGGTATTATGTATGAACAAATGTCAGAGGTTATTTAAAGCTAGTATAAACTTAACTCACTGTAGGCAGAATTAAGTTTACATCTTTGAAATACAGTATGCTTTTAATCAGGAGTAAATGGTTCCATGCTGGCTTTTAATCCTTATGAGGACAACATGGCTTGTGATTGAGCCTTACATGTAGGATGAAGTTCTGTTCCTCCCATCTCCTAACCAAAGTTGACACCTTTGTCAACCTCAAGAAGTATTTCAGAGGCCTGAGAGTTTTAGCGACACCTCCCCTGGAGCTGGCTGAGCTAGAGCCACACTGACTCCTGGGGTTCCTTTCCTCCCTTTGGTCTTGGGCCTGTCACTCTTTCTTGTCTCCAGACATTAGATGACTTTAACACATCAGTGGTTTTCCTGATGCCCTGTGCATGCCAGTTCACCTGTTGTCCAGTATGCCAATGCTGGCAGGCACTGCAATTGTGTAGCTGTGTAACCTTAAGACAATCATCATCTGTCTCTGTGCTTCAGTTTCTTCCTTATACGGCACAGGCATTAGACTGGAGACCTCCCCAAGACTTCCTTCACCCTTAGCCTATGCTTGGTGCTGGGATGGGTAGA